>NC_142884.1:29213946-29288946 GCF_051225735.1 Oryctolagus cuniculus | reverse complement strand
GGGTGTATTTCGTGCTAAGAAAAAGGAGCATCCAACACCAGCAGTTGTAGCTTCTGTCTTGCACAGGAGCGCGCGCGTGCACGCACGGCCTGTCCTGGTGCCGGTGACTTGGCGGAGCCCTGGGTCCCCTCGGGTGAGAGTGGCAGCCCCCAGGCCTGATCCCTAGAGCCTGGGCTTCCGGTCTGAGCAGGCTGGCTAGTTGCTTCCTCATCGTATCACAGGCGGGAGCAATTTTTGGTTCCAGAGCTGTTTGGTTGGGAAAACAAGCCTGCGGTTGCCAGTAAGGTTTAGAATTTGCCTGCCAGATAAGGGAATGTCTGTGAAGACTATTTTCCCTCTTGGGAGGCAAAACACAGATGGGGGAGTCAGGATTCTTACAACATTTAGCTGTGACGTTGATGCTCCAGACTGCCGTGTGGATGCTCACGGCTTCTGCAGGCCCACTTCATGTCACCCACCAGGGCCTCGCGGAGGGGACCTGGGTGAGACACTGGCTGTCCCCGGGGGTGGGGGTGGGGGGGACTGAGTGCACCTGCTTGTTCTGGAACATTCCTCACTGAGCCTCTCGAGGTGGAAGAGGCCCGGCAAGGATGCCGGATGTTTTTCTTGATGTCTGCTGGCCTGGGAAGGGAAGAGAAGGATGCGCTGCCTGGCCAGGTGCCTGGCCAGGTGGAGAGGAGTGGGAGGAGAGCTTCCTGGGCTCACAGACCGGATAACGGGTCTAGTCTCACCAGGTTTGCTGCCACCAAGGCACACATTTTAAAGGGTTAATCACCTTGGCAAACCCTGAGTTCTCACGGAAGATAAAAATTATGGGTGTTTGGGGGATTGGCCATGAGACAGCAGGGGGATTTTTTGGGTGGAAAATGTACATTTTCGATTAGTTGTGGGGTCATGCGAACTGGAAGTAGGGTGGGAACATTATATCCAAGAGCAAATTCTGTAGCCCTGAGACCAAGAGCGGTCTTACAAACAGAGAGCCGGTGAGTGCCTTCCTCCCAGCCTCTCCCTGACTTTCCCCAGCACACAGCTCCCGTCCCCAGGTCGCCTTGAGGATGGGCTGAGAGGGGGCTCCTCAACCCCAGGGGGCAATTCTGGACTTCCAGAGTTACTTGCTGCTGGGGACTCTTTTATTATTAGGATTTGGGAGGCGTGCACACATGTGCATACACACACACACACACACACACAAAGAGAGAGAGAGAGCATCTTTGGTTCACTCCCCAGATGCCTGCAACAGCCAGGGTTGGGCCAAAGCCAGAAGCCAAGAATTTGATCCAGGTCTCCCACGTGCATGGCTGGGACCCAACTATTTGAGCCATCACCTGCTGCTTCCTAGGGTGTACATTAGCAGGAAGCTGGAAGTGGGACCCATAGCCAGGTCTGGAGCCCAGGCACTTCGGTGTGGCGTGTGAATGTACAAACTGGTGTTACCTGCTAGTTACTGGTGTTAACCACTAGGCAACATCTGTGTACTGCTCCCAGCCCTCCCCATCAGGTGTCCCCCCAAGTCCTTGAAAAGCACCCGTAACCTTATCTGCATTGTGAATGAGGCTACGTCAGAAAGTTTGTGGAAAATGAAATTAAAAGTTGTGATTTTGTCATGTACCTGATCCATGAATTTTTCAAGCTCCCACGCACAGGTGCATCTTGGGACAACATCTTATCACCCATGGAGACTGGAGGGGGCCCCACTGGTCACTGCCCCCCACACACATGAGAGACAGCCTCTGCATGTGGCTGTCCAGGGGGTGCCCCGCCCAACCTCAAGAGGCAGGTGCTGTCCCGCCTGTGACTTTCTCCTCCAGAAAGACCCCGGTTCCTGCCGTGAGGCCCAGGGACATTGGGAGGGAGCATTGCCCTTCCTCCCATCTGAAGACACCTGCGGGATTTGGGGAGCGTTGTGTGCTCTCTGCTTTGGGTGCCAGTCTTGCCGTGGCCCTGGCTGTCCCCAGGCAGGGTTGATGTCCTGGTGCCTGCATGGGGGGGCCGGCAGCCTTGCCACCGCAGTCGTCACCTTAGCTCAGTGCTGCAGGGGTGGGAGCTCAGGAGGGCAGAGCGGAGTGCACGGTTGCAATTCTCTGTGGCACCGGTGATGCACCCTGCATGCATGTGTGGGAGGAGCTCTGCATCCTGTCCCATCATCCCCGGGGGCTCCGCGGGCTCCTGGAGGCGTAGCTGCTGAATGAGGAGGGACGGGAGGACTGGCTACTCACTGCTTCCCTGGGAGAAAGGCACAGAGGCACTTTCAGCACCAGAGAGAAGGGAGAGCGAAGCCTGTTCCAGTCTAAGCGTGCCTTGGGATTGTCTCAATTCACGCCCATGAGTGCGTGGCAGGTGGATGCCGTTAGCAGTTCCATTGCTGAGATGTGGAAGGTGAGAGCCGAGAACGTGTGTGCCCAGTTTCTGCTCACACAGGGGGTCCACACATGGTTAAGGCCAGGGTTTGAGCGTGGCTCCTCCTGATTTTGAAGCCTGATTCTTTAGCTATTGAGCAGCACCAGGTCCAGCACTGGCCAAGACAGCCAAAATCCTCGCCTTCAAGGAGGGCTTGAGGGTGGGGGAAGCAGTGAACAAGGTGAGCGCTTAGTGAGTTGGGATAAATACTGTGAGAAAATGCAAGGGGATGGGAGGCAAAGGGGAGGCGGGGTATCTGTACCTGGGAGGGGGTGATGGTTGGGGGCGGCCCCCTGAGGAAGGGGCAGTGGCGGAGCCAGCTGGGTGATGTTCCTGGCAGAGGGCACAGCCAGTGCAAAGGCCCTGTGGTGGGGAGGAAGCTGGCGTATTTTCAGGATAGAGCAGAGCACAGTGAGCTCAGGGAAGGTGAGTGGGTTGGAGGGCCTGGAGCAGGAGGCCACTGGGGCCACAGCGAGTAGCATCGACTTTCTTTCACCTTTCTGTGGCTTTCAGCCAGAGGCGGTGTCTGAGAAACTCCCTCTCAGGGGTGGAGATGCTCCCGGAGGTGGGATTCTAGTGGCCTGGACTGGCTCTGGGTGGGTTGCTACTTCCTGGTCGTTGATTTCCAGGACAGGCTTGTGCAAAGCTGGGAGTCAGAGTCCGTGGGCTGTGTGAGTATGGGGGGCCCTGGAGGCCCTGCCCTGGGAGCAGCCAAGCCTGTGCTCCCAGCTGCAGGTGCCTGGGCTGAGTGGCAGGTGCACGGTGCCAGCCTGTGCACGGAGGCAGGGAGGAGACAGCAGTCCCTACGGGGTGCACATGTCTCCCACTCACCATGGAGCAAACTGAACCATGGCAGGTATCCAGTGACTATCCGCCTGAGAGTTTTAAAGAGGCTTGGTGGTCGTAGGCCCCTTTCCCCGGGGCAGTGCAGGGGCAGGAATTCACAGGCTGCCAGATCCCTGGGGTTAGCAGAGACGTCTGTCATCAAAGGCACCTCCTTTTCTGTTTTCAGGTGAATGAGGTCCAGAGAGGTCAAGGCACTCGCCCAGGGTCACAGAGTGAGCCCACCTGTTTGTGAGTGGCCCAGTTCTCACCTAGCCATAATGGGCCACCCAGAGTGTGCTCCTGGGGCATGACACCAGGCAGCTGTGACCCGGCCTGTCACTGTGCATCCTGGACAGCTCCCAGCCCTCTCGTACAGGTGTCATGAGCCCAAATTCAGGGTCCAGGTGCACGAGGCTGGGGGTGCAGAGCAGACTGGGGGAGATGACCCCAGAGAAAGGGGTGACCCCACTCAGCTCCCATCACTTCCGGCTGCTGGCGGGTGGGGCATGGGCAGAGTGCATCCAGGGTTTGCAGCATTTTAAAAGACAAGTCCAAAAAAAAAAAAAAGTCTGGTGTTTTATTGTTGTTCTTTAATGCAACTAACTTTCATACTTTCTGCAAACCATGGTGTATCTGTGGCCTGCACTTTGTGGTTCTTGCCCTCGGCCCTCGTGCTGGGCGCCCAGTGCTGCCCTGAGTTGCTTGCGGGACAGGCCAGCTCTGTAGCAGGTACAGCGCAGAGGGAAGGGAACAGTGGCAGGCCCTGGGCCTCGCTGCTGAGTGTGAGTGTCCCGGGGCAGGGCGGGGGCCAGGAAGCCCCCTGTCATGGGAAGGCAGTCAGGATGCTGCTCCGTGGGCCTCTGGCTTCCTCCTTCGCATCTGTCTCCCCAGCTCCCGAATTCCAGGGTGTCCAGCGTGGAGAGGAGCTGAGGCCGGAGGAGACTCCTGTGTCCTGACTTGGGGCTCGCTTGCGGTTGCCTGTCTGATTTTCTCTGTAGTATTTGGGAAGGGGCAATCTCCACTCTCCATAGGCTGACTAGGAGCTTCCTCCTGGTTGTTATCAGACGAGGGCGAGGCAGGTGGACGAGGTGCCTCCTGTCCCATGAGAGAGCCCCTGGGGTGGGAGAGGAAGGGTTGAGGCTGCTCACCCTCAAACACCAGTCCTGCTCCTGCCCCCTGGCTGCTGTATCTCACCCAAGAGGCCCCCTGGCCTCAGCTTCCCGGGGATGGGGGCCCAGAGGGTCAGAAAGGTGAGCAGGTGCCACAGCATCTCCAGGCTGGAGCGCAGGCAGCCCCTGCGAGGAGCGGCTGAGTGTTTTCTTGCCTAAGTGCTTGGGACGGCGGCTGGCTCCCGGGTGGGTTTCACTTCTTGCCTGATGCTGTTGGTTTCCATGCGGTGACTTCATCCGGTCCACATGCAACGTGGAGTTTTTGTGTGTGTAATATTATTTGTTTTTATTTCTGTAATCCCTTTATTGTTTGCACAACTGCTGTCAGACTGTTGCCTGAAAGTATCACAGGATAATTGCAGAACGCCTGCATAAGTAATTTCGTACGAAATCGGGCCTTGTCTGCATATAAAATTGTTTTTCGTCGCGGCATCCGTGGACTTCATTAGATGGAAGCCGTTTCCCTCTCCCCACAGGCCACGGGGATGGGAGGGCCCGACCCCGCAAAGTAACCAAGCACCACCCGCAGTCCCTTTTTTTGGTCAGACGACATTTCTAGCAGGTGACAGCCTGTCGGATGGCGGCGTGGCCCTGCCACGTAGGAGAGGCGCTCGCAGAGTTGGGGACAGCCAGGGGGCTGGGTCTCCGGGCTGCCGCTGTGGGGATGGCCACAGGCTAATCCCGGTCTGCGCCAGGCATTTCTTCCGACCACATTTCTGCGATATTAATGGTGTGTGGTAGTGAAAGAAATGTGTTTTATTCTCGAATCTAACCCTGCTGTTATCAAAGTAACTTCCAGCTTATTAGCGACAAAGGACTTTTCTCCTCTCGGCTGCCCTGTTCGCCAGGGCTTCCTGAATTAAACTGCTGCTTCCTGTCCTTTATATGCATGACCACATCTGGGTAGCCTGCTCACAGCCCCGCTGCTTAATAACAATCACCTTCCCTTTCAGTCTCTGTTGATTGTTTCTAATTCACTCTGACAGATAGCGCCTGACAACTTGCCGGCTTTTCCCTCCCTCCGTGACCTGAAGTTACTCACAGCACTTATATAGTCTGTCATTTTTAATATTTGATTTCATTTTAAGTTATGTGTTTTACTGAGAAGATGAAACCAAAAAAAAAAAAAGGGGCCTTGTAATGGAACATAAATTTAACCCTTCTTGCCACCGGCCGGCGGCGGGGAGGACTCCTTCCCCCAAGGGTCTGGCTTGCCGGTTCCTTGCCCCTGGATCCTGGGGCGGCTGTTCCTGCTTGGCTTCTGAGTTTCCCCCTCCTGCTCCTTCTTTTTCTTTTGTTCTGTTCTTCCTTTTTCTTTTTTTCTCTTGGCCCTCTCTAATTTCTGCAAATCAAGAGCTCCGTGTCATCACCATCTCTCCCTTTAATGGTGCGTGATGGGTTTGTGGTGCTGACAATGGCGCTTGCTGCTCTTGCAACCACGTGATAAGTGGGAGAACTTTGGTGGGGGGGGGCTTTTGGCCAGAGGGTGAGAGCCTTGTGGAGAGGCCTGCTGGAGTCCAGATGACCCCGGGGTCGTCCACAGAGCCCCCAGCAGGCAACAGGGCTGCGGTGGGGGTCCTTCTCCAAATCCATCCCCGTGGGCACCCACACAGGCGGGGCAGGCATCCCGTGCGTGACTTTGGGCACCCACTTCGCCATGACTTTGCCTTTGTCTGCCCTGGACAAAGGCTCTTGTGTCCCCCGTGGCTCTTCAGAGGTTTAGAGCTGGGAGGCCGCGCATTAGGTCAGCTTTGCAAATGGACACCACCAAGTAAAAAAAGAGGCCCCTCTCGGCCAATACCTCCCTCCTGTCAACCCTTCCATGCAAGTCACTGCCCTCCACCATGGTGGGCTGTGGGCAGCTCAGGAAGGTGCAGGGAGGGGTCAGCTTGGACCTCAGCTCGAACGACGGCCTGGAACCCCCAAGTCTGTGAGCTGGCAGTGTCATGTCCCTATTCTTCGAGAGAAGGCCTGGGAACCTTTGTGTCTGCCAAGGGCCATTTGGATATAGTTATGCCACTCGCGGGCCACACAAAATTATCAGCTTAAAAATCAGCCTGTCCTAGAGGTCCTGAATTTGGAGTCTTGCCTGTGGTGGCTTCGGCACGGCCAGATCGGATCCCTCGGGCTTCTTCCAGCCCATGGGCTGGACGTTTGCCACCTTGTGACTGAGCCTGGGGCAGAGATGTGCCCGTTCTGGGGACAGAGGTGGGTGGCTTCCCCGTGAGCTCGGGGGACAGCAGCTTTGCAGCACCTCGGAAAGGCAGCCTGCTGGGGGTGAGCAGCTCAGCCCAGGCCTCTTGGGGAAGACTTGGCAAGGGAAGCCCAAGCTTGGACAGCATGGAGGCGAGAGGGCTCCAATTTTGGCTGGCTCCATCTCCACAGTGCAGCCCTTGTCCAGCCACTGTGCTTGGGCCCAGGCCCCAGGGCGAGGTCCCATGTGGGCCAGGCATGTCTGTCTTCCCCCAGCCTCTCCCAAGATGTCTCATCCACTGGGCGGGGGTCCCCTTGCCAAGCCTGCCCCTTCCAGAACCCTGGTGCTTCTCTGCACCTGCACACTGGGGAAACGGAAGAACCAGCCTTGAGTGGACTTTTTTCTCCGTTTCTCTTTGCTTCTTCTGAAGGGGGCAACAAAGGCCGGCGCGAGGGTCTACTTAGGCGGTTTGGCGCTGCCGCTGGTTTATGTGGGAATGATTGCCTTGGTTTTGGAGATGTGCAGCATCAGGTAAAAAAGGAGGATCATGAGCACAAAAGTAAAGTGGGTCCAAAGTGGTGCCTTCCAACTGTGCACTGAGAGAGGATCTGTGTGTACAGCGATGCGCGTTGGCCACACGCAGACAGACAACTCAGCTTCTCCTTCATGGCCCAGCTGCTCCTATGTACAAGGAAGTGGGCCAGGTGGGGGCAGGAAAGATGGAAGAAGTAGTACCTTGTGATTTCAGGTTTTTCCGGATGCACACATGTGTGTGTGTGTGTGTGAGAGAGAGTGGAGAGAGTGAGAGAGGGAGAGAGAGAGAGGGAGAGAGGGAGAGAGAGAGAGGGAGAGAGGTGTCCTGCAGTGTCCTTGGGAGTGATGTTGATTCTTCCTGGCTGGGATGATTCTCACATTGGGCCTTGCTTGGTGAATTTGGGCTGAAAGGCTCCAGTGTCACAGAGAAGAGCACACCCAGGTAGCCCAGGGCCCCGGTTCTCTCCTGCTTGTAGGAGGGCAGCTGAAATTGGAGGTTTCCCTCCAGCAGGGCCATATCATGCCTTTATCCCCTCCACCTCCTCCGTACAGCGCTGGTTCCTGTTGGGAGAGAGACTGAGGCTTGAAATGGAGTGAAGACTTTGACTTGGGCTTTATGAAGTCAATCTCCATGTCGGTATTACTTGGCGAGTTGGAGGGAGCCCCTGGGATTCTCGGCTGATGGGTGGAAGGGACGCAGGTTTCCCGTCCTGCTCCCCACTTGTCTGGAGGCCTCATAACCCAGATGTGTGTGGGAGCCTGTGTGTGTTCAAGTAGGAGTCAGTCCTGGAAGATCCTCAGTGGCTCTGCTGCTTCGACTCCCTGTGAGTTTCTCCAGGGGGCAGCCTGTATCCAGGGCTGTACATTTTTTTTTTAAGATTTAATTATTTATTTGAAAAGCAGAGTTACAGAGAGCCAGAGGCAGAGAGAGAGAGAGAGAGGGGTTTTCCATCCACTGGTTCACTCCCCAGCTGGCCACAATAGCCAGAGCTGTGCCAGTCCAAAGCCAGGATCCGGGAGCTTCTTCTAGGTCTCCCACAAGGGTACAGGGACCCAAGGACTTGGGCCATCTTCTACTACTTTTCCAGGCCATTACAGAGAGCTGGATCGGAAGTGGAGCAGCCAGGACTGGAACCAGTGCCCATATGGGATGCCGGCATTGCAGGCAGCAGCTTTACCTGCTACACCACAGCGCGGGGCCCAGTGCTGTAAATTAGCATGGCCCCAAGGCCTACGCCTGAGGACGCAGCTACACCCAGGCCTAATAGGGTGCTGCCTGTCAGGCAGGAAGGCAGCCACTTCTCTGCTACCATTGGAGGTGACCGAAATGCAGAGAGAATACCGCTACTGTGGCTGGTGGCATCCTGACAAGGAAGGGTATCCAAATGCAGAGAGGGAGAAGGTAGCACAGAAAGCCAGGTCACAAAGTAGGACACAGCCGGCACCACCCCAGAGACTAAGCACAAGGCCATGAATTCAAAGGCGAGAGTGAGAGATCAGTTCATAGAGCAATGAGAATAAGATGCTAATTAATAATAAAGATGCCAACAATGGCCAGGTGCTCATTTCGTGCCCAGCACTGTATGATCATTAAAGAAAAGCAAACCTGACTGTGAGGGTGCTTCAGAAAGTTCATGGAGGGGCGGCACTGTGATGCAGCAGGTTAAAGCCCTGGCCTGAAGCGCTGGCATCACATATGGGCACTGGTTTGAGACCCGGCTGCTCCACTCTGATCTGGTTCTCTCCTACGGCCTGGGAAAGCAGTAGAAGATGGCCCAAGTCCTTGGGCCCCTGCACCCACGTGGGAGACCTGGATGAAACTCCTGGCTCCTGGTTTCGGATCAGCTCAGCTCCGGCCATCGCAGTCATTTGGGGAGTGAACCAGTAGATGGAAGACTTTCTCTCTCTCTCTCTCTCTCTCTCTCTCTCTCTCTCTACTTCTCCTCTCTCTGTGTAACTCTGACTTTCAAATAAATAAATCTTTTTTTAAAAAAAGTTCATGGAACGGTGGACTGGAAAGATTTGTTTCTTTTGGTGCAAATCCAATTTTGAACTCCATGCATGGTTTTCTCACCATATGCATTTTCCTAGAGCATTCTAAAGACTCCTCATCGTTTGAGGAGGAGCTAGATCTTGGGGAAACAGGATGATTTTCATAAACAGAGGTTGAGAGGAGAACAGAGGTTGAGGGGAGGCCAGAGGGAAGTCACTGTGTAAGCCAGGGACGTGCCAGGTGCATCTGCAGCTGGCGGAGGGGCAGTAGAGGTGGCCATGCCAGGTAGAGGCCCTTACAGGGTGGCTGGCAATGCTGGGGACGGGATCGGTGTGCTGGGGTTGATGAGTGGCTCCATTTTGCAGGACTTAGGGTGGAGAGATGCATGAGAGCAGACCGAGTGGAGGTGTGGGCTGGAGCCTGATGATGAGAGATGGTGCGTGCGCAGGCAGGATATCCCTTTAGTCGTGGTGCATCTGAGAACTGGGTACCTGAAGACCCTTTGCCGACTTGAGACAGGGAAAGTAGGAAAGGGAGAAGGAGGCTGAACCCATGAGCTTGTGGTGGAGTTTGGTGCTGTCTGTCTCTTTTTTTGGGACTCCCAGCAACCGCAGGAGGAGACAGGAAAAGCAGGGTTAGGGGTTAGGGGGTCCCAGCCCAGGTGGGAGTCTGACCTCACTCTGCGGCCTTTGAAATCATACAAGGGGATTGCTCTTTAGAAACTTTGTATCTCTCAGGGTTGTACCGGTGTTTCTTTCTGTCCATATACAAAGGATGCATTTTGGGTGTGTTTTATGTCAATGTCAAGAGAAGGCAAGAACAACATTAACAATTCGAGTCATCAGTTTGTCCCCATAGACTTCAGTCCCCTAAGGAAAATGCATTCAACTCTCTGCCCCACGCCCTGATCACAGTGTGAAAGTGTTGACTAAGCTTAGCTTCCTGGCCAGAGGGTCGGGGCTCGTGGCTTTTAAACATACTTATAGGAAATCCAAACAGTCACGGTCACTGGTGATCTGAAATCAAGGCACAACTTATGAAACGGACGCGTAATTATCTTGTTTATTCAGGGTATAAATAGAGTTCATGCATTTTAAAATTTTTCTTCCTGATAAGGACTTTGACCAGCATTTGGTCTTCAGATACTCTTTCCTCCTCTGCCTCCCTCCCTTCCTCTGGCTCCTTCTCCTCTCCTTTAGAAGGACAGCACTGGCTGGCACTTGTGGAAGAGGCAGATTCAGGCTGTGCAGTTCATTCTTTTTGAAAAAATTATTTATTTGTTTGTTTGAAAGGCAGAGTAACAGAGGACGAGAGAGACACAAAAATAGAGGTCTTCCATCCGCTGGTTCACACCCCCCAAATTCCCACAACAGCCAAGGCTGGGCCAGGCTGAAGCTAGGAATCAGGAACTCCCTCCGTGGCTCCCAGGAGGGTGGCAGGAGTCTGAGGACTGTGGCCACCATGTGCTGTCTCCTGGGTGCACCAGCAGGAAGCTGGACAGGAGGCTGAGGAGCTGGGCCTTGGTGCTCCGGTATGGTAAGAGCAGCGGCTTAACCCACTGTGCCGCACTGCCCCCCTCAGCCCTCGAGGGGCTTTCTGCAGCGTTTCCTGCTTTGGCAGAGAGGAGTGGGCATGCCCAGGGTGTGCTTGGACATACCTCCCAAATTCAGGGCAAGGCCATCAGCCTGCACCTGCTGCTGAGAGCCTGGCCGAGGACCAGATCAGCGCAGCAAAACAGGTCCCAGGCTCTTCCGGTGTCTGGGACGGGGGCGGAGGTCTCTTCTGCCTGCGGACAACGGCGCTTATTCTTACACCTCCTTCTGCAGGTTCACCACGTCCACTCCACCTGCTCCTGCTCTCGAGGTTTGTGTAAAGTACACCCACGTCTTTTAATTACATATTATAATTGCCATTGCCTTAAAAGGTATCTGCAAGACCTCTGGTTTGATGCGCCAGCTACGTACGTTTCATAGGAAGCATCAAATGATTTAAATAGTCATTTAAGCATTCGTTTTTTGAAGGAGCTTTTCTGTGGATCACGTGAGAGGTCCGTGTGCAGCCCTCGGGCGCACGATGTGGTCCCGTAGGCAGCCCTTGTGTCCAGCCCCTCCCTGACCCTCCCCCGGAGCAGGCCCCGCGCAGCCCCGCGTGCACAGCAAGGTCTCCTCTGTTTCCACTCTGCCCCGAGAAGCCGTGAGTGCCTTGTGAGCATGCGCCGCTCTGATCCCAGCTGACCCTGCCCAGCGGTGCTCTGTTTCCCTCCTAGACGGGAGCCTTCTTGCTCTGCCCCATTGGGTCAGCACTGGGTCTGTCTTCTTCCGTCATTCTTTGGGGTCTATCTATTCATCTACTATCTATCCACCTACATCTATATCTATCTAATAGCATCCATCATCTCTATCTTCCATCATCTATAGCTATATTCTATCATCTATCTCTATATTCTATCTATCCACCTATCTATATCTTCTACTATCTGTCTCTATATTCTATCATCTTTTTCTTCTATCATCTATATAGTCGATCATCTATCTATTTCTGTATTCTATCATCTATCTCTACTATCCGTCATCTACCGTTTATCTTCACTTATCTATCTACCTACCTATCTTGGATCTGTATACTATTCATAATCTATTTACATGCAGACCTATATATCTATAGATTGAGCTACCTATCGTCTATGGGTCTTCAAAACATTCATGGAAAATATGTACTACAAAAAAACTACACATGACTTTCAAAATTTTTCACAAAAATCATCTTGTCTTTTTGATTAACTTATTTAGTTTTTGGAGATTCATTTGTTTATTTGAAAGGCAGAGTGACCAAGACAGAGAGGGAGAGAGAGTGGAAGAGTGGGGGAGGGAGGGAGGGAGAGAGAGAGATAGAGAGATAAAGAGAGAGAGAGAGAGAGAGAGAGATCTTACATCTGCTGGTTCACTCCAAAAGTGGCTAAAACAACCATAGCTGGGGATGGGCCTGGAACTCCATCCAGACCTCCCATGTGGGTAGCTGGGTCCAAGTGCTTGGGTCATCTGCTGCTGCTGAACTAGGCCCATTAGCAGGGACTGGATCAGAAGCAGGGCAGCCAGGACTGTAACTGGCACTCTAACATGGGATACTGGCATTGCAAGCAGTGGCTTAACTCAGTAACTCACTATGCCACAGAGGCAGCCCCAGATTGACTTTTTTTTAAAGTATTTTATTTAAAAGAGCAAGATGAGAGAGAGAGAGAGAGAGCAGTCCCACCTGCTGGTTCATTTCCCAAATGCCTGTACAGTAGCCGGCTGGGCTAGCCTGGGAACTCATGAATGTGGGTGGTAGGGACCCAAGTACTTGAGCTGTCTCCTAGGGCATGCATTATCAGGGAGCTGGGAGATCTGCATTGGAGCTGGGGACTCCGTCCCAGGCTCTCTGATGTGAGGTGCCATGGTCCCAACTGGCACTTAACTGCTATGCCAAACACCTGCCCTGAACTTTTAATTCCATTTTCCATGAAGGTTTGGAAGTGCCCTTATCATCAGTCCATCTCCTTGGTGTTGATTTTCCCTCCTTCCCTCCCCCTCGCTCACCCTGCCTGATGAGCCAGACACCATTTGGGACTCTGGGAATATAACACCAAACAAAGTGGCATAGTGCCTGTCCTCATGTGGCTGACATTGTAGGGGAAGAGAGACAGAAGACAAACAGACAAAGCCCCCGGAGAGCAACTAGCAGGGATGAATGCCACCCTGGGTACTGAGACAGGGAGCTGAAAGGGAGAGAGGCGGGGCCGCACCTGGACATGGCCCCGAGGCAGGAGCAGGCTGGACAAGTTTGGAATAAATAAAAAAGAATAAACTTTATTTTGCTTCCTGCTTTCTACTCCTCACTTCGTAGGAGCTACAGCCCTGTTTGCATCTAAACCAGTTTGGAAGGCCCTGTATGCAGGGCCTTCTGCTGGGGACTTGTGGAAGGTGCTCTCTGCTGCCCCCTGCAGGGCTGGAGGACTGAGGGGGAGCACACAGTGACATACCTGCTATTTTGTTTTCATCTTGAGGGCCAGGTTCCTTTCCAAATGAAGTGTCTCAGGCAAGGCTCTAACTCAGGGGATATAAAATAGTATCATGTTATTTACACATCGGGTGACTTCTGAAGCCATATTTACTGAAGATAAAAGAGCACCGTGGAGGTGGCTGGAAATGCACTGTTGGTCCTGGGACTCCTTTGCAGTTCAGACATGCACACAGCACACTTGGCTCCCCACACGTGGCAAAGCCATGGGCAACCTGGAGTGGTCCATTGAGCTTGCTCTACCCTGTAGACAGATGACTGTCTTCCATGTGCTTTGGATTCAGGGGGTCTGGGTGGAGCCTGCACCCCAGGCTGGAAGCGCTGATGGTGCTGCCCAGGGAGCGGTCAGAGTCTGGAACAGACCAAGGCTGAGCCAATCCTGGCCCCTGTCCTGGTGATCTTGCTAACTCTCCCTCCTTCCTGCCCTTCTTTCTTCCTGTGCCCCTGGCTCGGCTTTGACGTCTGCTCTCCCAGCCCAAGGGCAGTGATCTCCAAGCCCGGTGAAGTCTCCGAGCAGCCTGTGGCCTGGCGATGTCCACCATGTGCCTTGTCCCTGGTTGTCTGAGCTTCCTGCCTGGTCCACTGACCTAGACTGGGACCTGGCCTCTTCCTCCTCCTCCTCCTCCTGTCCCTCGGGGATGCACAGATTCCTTCTTGTGATGGCCGGGAGGGGGCGCGTATTTCCTCCCCTTCTCCAAGACGGGACTTGGTGGTGGTGTGGGGGGCAGAACCGGCTCTGTCAGGCAGCCACGTGCTGGCTGGCTGGGTGTGGTGGGAGCTGGAACACAGCGGTAGGTCCTTTCCCGTCCACTCCCCAGCTTCTCTTTGGTGTGGCTTCTCTCTGATGCATCTCCCCAACGCCAGTCCTTGCCAGAACTGGAGTGTGCGCAACAGTGAATGAGGCTGTGACTACTTGGGAGAACTCGCTCTAGTGGTTGTTTATGGGAAGGTGGGCACAGTTGTAGCGAGAGCTTTGGAATTTTCAAGCAAGAACATGCATCTGGATTTTCACATTGGACTGAACCAGGTGACAGTCGGGACATATTTTCCTGAAATTGCCATGTGAGCCAAACCGAACATGGGTGTCCTTGGAACTCGGCAAACCCTGGTGGCTGCCCCCCCCCCCCCCCCCCAGTCTGGGGCAGATTCTGTGGATCTGCAGGGGAGAAGCCAGTAGGGGTCCAAGGAGCGGGGCCTGGCTAGGGCTGGGTCCCCAACAGTGCCCCTTTCCTGGTAAAGGACTGGCACAGGGAACAGCCTGGGAGGACTCAGAGGTGCCCTCCCCCAGGTCTTGGGAAAACTCCTTCTTCCACACCGACTTGTCTGCAGCCCACCTATAATTAGCATCTGAAATTTCTAAATGAAGTAAATTTAGCCGACTGGCTGCGAAGTGTTAGTGAATCCTTCTCCTCCAACTGTCCACGCAGACGCCAGCGCTACCTTGCCTGCCTCTGCTCTGCGCGGAAGCAGCCGCCTCTGCGTGCCGTGTGGCAGCCACGCAGACATCCCATTTATGTGCTCTTTAATGAGTTTATTAGTGTTTCACTGCCTTGTTGCTATTAACTTTTATCAGTTTCAGCTTCAAGAGCACAAGGTTAAATTTTCAATAGAGTTTCCGCAAAGTTTAAGTGGGATTAAGATTGTTAAAAATACGTTCACATGGTGGAACCAGGTATTTGGTTTGAAGATATTATAGCAGCTCGCCAAAGAATTTTGATCTCTTATTTATAAATTTAGCGCTTTTCTGATATTCAGAATGTCAGTCCGGGGCTCTTATTTTATTTTTGCCAATGAAACACGTGCAGAGAGGCAAGCCGGAGCTGTAGCTGTTTAGACTGGCCCGTGTGAGATTGTGCAGTGCCACAGTCAGAACCAGCTGTTGTTCAACCCGGCAAATACGCATGAAGGAAGAGGAGAAATTCTCCCACACCTGACAACGGGGGTGAGTTAGGGTCTGATGTTCTCCCGGTACCGTAAGATAAGCTGGTTCTCTTATGAACACACTAATGCACACCACTGAGAATTATTTACCTGGGTCCCTCCTGTCGTTCATGAACAATTTTTTTTTTAGGAGGAAACCAATTCAGGAGTTTCTTCAGTCGCTGCAATCAGACGAAAGTGGTTCCACTTTTAGGTTAAGAGGAGAAAAAAAAAATCCCCGTAATAGCCCGAGCTGCTATTATGGAAAGTTTATTATTATGGGTACATAAGCTAGCTGGGGGCTTAAGCACAAAGCAGTTGGGTAATTTAGCTAGCTCCTGGATCCAATTAAAAAAAAAAATCTATGCCGTGTCCACAGTAGGGGGATGGCCAGAGCTGAGGGCGCGTGCTATCCCAGGCGGTGACACACCTGTGGCATCCTCTTGGTTGCACACAGGTTGGGATGCAGAGTGCTCTAAATCCCCTCATTACTGCCTCCCAGAAGACGGACACTTTCAGCAGCTCCCCATTTATCCGAGGATATCAGTTCAACTCGTGAAAAGCCAACTCTGGCTTGCTCGCCCGATTGGCGGTTGCACAGATTTCAATGTTCTTCAGCCATGGCCAGAGTGTGGCTTTGATTAGTCGAGGGCCAGACCTTCGAGGGGAGATCTTTTCTAACTTAATTTATGGCTCCGGGTGTACGGCGTCTGTGCCGGGGTATTACGTGTTTGCCCAACTATTGTACCTGGTGTCAATAAAGGCACAGGGAGGGGAATTTCAAATAGAACTCCAGGGTGTTTTTGTTCTTTGGGGTGAGCAGGGCACCACGAACATTTGAAGCTTGGACCAAGGGCTCTGACTGTGACTGCAAATTACTGTAGGATGTATAGATGGCTGATGGGACACTATTGGGAGACACCTGTCTTTTATAGAGCGTCACTTTGATGCATAATCCAGGCGAGGGGGGCGGGGAGAGAGCAACTAATCTACACACTATTCTCCTCAATGAGGATTATGAGAAAAATATCCACCAAAAAACAAGCTCTACATACGGCTTTCTGTTTAATCATTATTACATCAACCATCAATATCAATACTTAATAGCAAGCTGATAATGTAGCCAGTAGGTGAAACAGCTATTAAAAAGTGTAAAAAAATGATTAATCAGGTACGGGGGGTATTAATGCTCTCCAATTATTGAATGATAAGTACATATTTTTGAAAGTGTTTGTTTTTAATACTCGACTGTAATGTGAGTTTGCAAAAAATGTAATTGCTTCTTAATTTTGCATCTTGGCTTCTTTGTGCCGGGTACAAAGGTAGTATATTTCTCTCGTTATTGTTTGCAGCACTCTGTGTAAAAAAATCACGTTCATTTCAAGAAGCTGTTATGGTATTGATTCTGGTAAAGACTTCCATTAACTGACCAATCTAAATCTCATAAGTGATGTCAGGATAGTTATGCATTTGCTTGGTTCAAGTATTCAGCCATTATGTTAGAATGCAGGCAGTGTCTGAATATGGCTGTTAAATTATTTCTAAATACCGAACCAGAACAGCTTAACAGTTCTGCAGTTTGAGACCGACACAAAAATGACAATCTGCCACCTCTTTGTTTTTTAAATATTAACGTTGTATTGGGATAGTATTTTTGGAGTGAAAACCTGTGGCACGAGAGGATAAGTGACATAAACAAAGGCAGCTGGGCTTCAAGAAATAATGGAACAATGAGGCCCTCGCAGCCGCTCTCATCACTCCAGTATGTTAATTAGCATTCTGTTGTGGCCGCAACACTGAAAACATGTAATCTGTATTGGTGTACAGTACAGCTGTGAGCACACATTCTGCCTTGTGAGTCCCTGGAGTTAGCCTTGCCATTGGCATATGCGTTTGGGCCGAAAGTCAAGCCATCACCACTAAAATAGCACACTATAGCAGCAAAATGTCATTTGTCTTTTCTGATTTTTTTCCTCCCCTCCATGCCACATGCTATCCAGTGATGTAATCCAGTATCACTGCATCTGCCTCTCTGCTCTATTTTTTTTTTTTTTTTGCAGAGGGTGTTGGGGGTGGGGGCTGGGATGGAGACAACAGGATTTCAAAGGCCACGGCCTCAGAAGGGTCAAATGTCCCAAAGTTCTCGCTGCATTATTTGTATGTGTATACATGTATGCATATAATTTTTTTTTTACCTGCATGGATTCTTCCTCAAGTTGTCTTGAAACTAGAATCTGCTTCGTGTTTTCCTGGAGGGAGGGGCCACAGCATCAGGGCTTAGCGGGAATGAGGCTGAAGAAGAGAAGACCACTAAACCTGACGCTCACTTTATGGTTTAGATGCGGAGCGTGGTCCACAGTGCTTCCTGCTGGCAGTACCCCACCTTGGGGTAGAGACTTCCCCATTTCAGAGCTGACGGAACTGAGGCTGGAGCGCGGGCGCATCACAGCCCCTCGCCTGCAGGGTCTCTCTGAGCTCCGCCTGCAGGCCGGCACGCTGGCTGCTCAGCCTGGGAACAATTGGCCATTCTGAGGGCAGGGGACAGGCACCAGTGCCGAGCAGAGGCAGTGAGTGGCTGGGCGCAGCAACTGTGGCTCAGAAAGGCCTCTCTTGTGTGATCTTGCTGCTCACAGGTGGCCGGCTGGGTGCCGCCCCTGGTACTGCCGGGACATGGCCCTGGGGGCTTTGGGATGCCAGGGGACACATACCATTGGGTCTGGAGGTGACAGTGTCTGTGCTGTTGTCACAGGGGCTGGAGTTAAGTAGCCAAAACCTTGCTTGGATTTTTACCTGCTTAGAGTTTGGCTTGCAAAGTAAAACTGATTCTATTTTCATTTGCTCTTTTTTCAAAGCCATTCAGCTTGTATGTGCGTGCACGTGTATGTGGGTGCACACGTGTAAATATGCAGCCTCCCCAGCACACACACACACACACACCATCTTCATAAAGTATATATCCCTCTGCAAAAAATTTTGATCAAGAATTGTAGTGTCTAGTCCTTTACATTTATTTTCTGTTCAGACAGGACCATCTAGAAGCTAAAACTTTCCCTGCATTTCGGCTGAATTCCCTCCCTCCCAGACTACCACCTGCTTTGACACAAACCCAAGCAGAACCCCAAACTCGCACCCACCTGTGTCTACATCAACTTTCAGACTCGGAGCCAAGCTTCTTGTCTCTGTAGTTCCAGAGTTTTCTTTGAATCTGCCTGCAGGATGACTGGAAAAGTACCCCCAGCACACAAAGAAAACACAGGCCCCGGGTCACCAGGCCGATCTCCTTGGGTTTCTGCTTTTTGATTGTGGACGAACAGAATCATCTGGTGATTTGGTGACGTATGTGGGTGCCCACCTGGGAGTAGACTGGGTGAAAGGTTAATAGCACTTGCTGTTGCTTTTATATTTTTTTTTAACTTCAAGGGAATAGAACTCTTTCCTAGGTACCTGGTGATTGTCCTGAATCTGATGCCCAGCCTCAGCCCTTGTCTCCCCAAAGCCTCCACCTGCGCTGTGGGGTGAGACAGGGCTGACATTGAGATTTTAGGTCTCTTGTTTCTCTTCCTAGAAATTCTCTCTCTCTCTCTCACACACACATACACACACACCCTTGGTTAATGGCTCTTTAAATATTGAAATGCCTGGAAAAAGAAAACAAAATAAAATAAAATGCAGCCTGTCAAAGAAACAAGAACAACCACCACCAAAATGTTGGTATCTTTCAGAATTTGTCTTGCTAGTGGTAAAAGTATATAATTAATAGGAGAATTTTCCTCCAGATGTGGCTATACTATAATAGAGCCTTATAAATGCTACAGAAAGAAAAATTGCTTGGAAGGAAGGCGTTCTCAATGAGAGCACACCTGGGCCTGACAAAGATTGCATTTAGGGACTGCTGTGCTATCACAAGGCAGAGAAAGACCAAGTCTCAGGGAGCAGCTGGAGAGAAAGCCCCGGCAAATCTGCATGCAAATAGCAGCACATTGTTAACTTAATCAGATGCCGAGGAAAAGATGTGCCAGAACCCAGAGGATGATCTACACACACGGAGGGAGAGACGCTGGGGCTGTGCTGGGCGCTGGGGCTGGCCCGGCCTGGGCAAGGTGCAGGCGGCCGGCCCAGCCCACCGGCCGGGGTCAGCTGACCACAGCATGCCCCATTCGCTCTTGGAAAAAAGATAGCAACGTTGGAATATACGTCAACTGGATGGAAGCTTTATTTTTTCTTTCTATGGTGATATAGGTATGGGCATTATTTTGCCTGATTCTATAACTCCAATTAAATACTATTTCTGCTTAAACATCCGGGTGCAGGAAGATAAGAATACTGCCCTGGAGTGTATAAAGAAAGATTTTTTTTTTTCATTTAAAAAAATAATAATAAAAGAGCAACTCTTTATAGATTGAAGTGCTGGGGATAAATTGTACCTTAAGAAGAAGCGGAAGACACCTGTTATTTATATTTTATATTAATATTAATGGAAACGCATGGTTGCAATCGCCTCCATCTTTCAGTCTAGTTCCAGAAAAAATAAAAAGTAATACTATTTAATCACCCACAGCTTAATAGTGCCTTAGTTGTTTACTTCCATTGTACTAATTGCTCTATAGTAATGTGTTTTCCTGTGATATCCAGTAGTGCTAAGAGAACAGAGACCCATAACCAATTAAATATAGTGTTTTTTATGTTAAAAATATATCTGGTGAGGCTAGAAAAGGAACCGAAGCCGCCCTTAAGACAGGCGCGCTGGCACCGCCTGGGCGCCCGCAGAATGGGCCCTCGCCGCCTCTCCCGCGCAGAGACAAAGGGGGTGATATTTTGGCAAGAAAACAAACCCGAGGAAAACACGACAAACTGTTTCCTATTTCCCCCTCTCCTGCAACTCCTCGGGCTGTTTCTGTGCCCTCTCTTCTCCCCAGCGAGGAGGAGGAGGCGGCGGCGGCGGGGGGCGGGCGGCGGGGCCACCGCAGCCGGTGCCGCGCGCGCCGCGAGCCCTGCGGGTCGCGCCAGGGACGCCGCTGGCCCCTGGCCCGGGCTGGGCGCCGCCGCCGCCGCCCGCGAGCCGGAAGAGCGCCCCATTCACGCACGGGCAGCCCCTGGCACGGGGTTAATTGAGGATCATTGTCGTGGGTTCCAGAAGCGCCGGAGATCGGGGCGCGCGGGCGCGGCTGTTGGAGGGAGGAAGGTGAGGGGAAATTGGACATAATAGCATTAATAATAATTACCAAAGACAGGGGGAGTAACAAAGGAATGCGTCACGGAGACGCTGCCCGGGCCCGCGCGGCTGCTGGCACAGTCATGGTTCACAGCGCGAGCCCGGCCGCACGGCCGCCCGCCGCCCGCGTTCGCGGGCCCCGCGCCGCCCCGCCGGCCCCCGCTCTCCCGCACCCCGGCCCCGCCGAGCGGCCGCACTTCACCTTGCGGAGGGGGAGATAATGAGATCAATTAGAGGCGCCGTCCCTGCGCCGGAGACAGCTGCTGGCGCATAGTAATCACTGGCGGGCCCGGCGCGCGGGGGCTCCCCGCTACCTGCGCGCCCGAGGCTGCTGTGGCTGCGGCGCCCCCAGCGCGGCTCAGGCCCCGCGTGGGACCTCCCAGCTCCCTGGCCTCCAGCCTGCACGCCCCGAGGGTGCCCGTGCCCTCCTGGCACTGCTAGTTAGGGAGTTCACCCTGGCCCAGGGGGGCGGGAGAGTGCGTGGCCCTGTGTGGGTGGGGAGTGTGGTTAGGGGGCAGGGAAGGAGTGCGTGGGTGTGCGGGGCTTGTGCCTGTCGGTGAGAGCATGCGTGTTGCCAGGCGGTGGATGTGTGCGCCTCGGTGTGCCCGGCTTGGGTGACCCCATGTAGGTGTTCATGAGTGTTGGTGGCAGGCATGTGTCTGAGTGCTAGCAGAATGTGCGTGTGCAGGTGCCCGGTGAGCACGTGTGTGTCCATGAGTGTATGTAGATAGGGGTGTGTGCACGCGAGTGTGACTGTCTCACCCGTGTGTAAGTGTGCATTTGATGCTTGTGTGTGCAGACTAGCTTTCTATGTGTGTGATGGGTGAGTACATGTGGGTGTGTTTCCATGTGTATTTGGGGCAGCGTCTGTGGCCCCTCCCCCTGGACACCTCGGGTGTCCAACTTTGCTTGCCCACCACTTGACCTTGAGAAAGTGCCAAGGGCCTGTCTCAGCCCTATCTGTTTGTTGATGACCCTCAGCTCTGTGTCTTCAGCCTTCGGGACAGGTATTTGTAGGCTCCTCCTCAGGGGCCGTGGGGGTCTCTGATCTGCATTCTAGGGGGCTCCATCCGGTTAGCATCCATCAGGCTGAGAATGGCCACCAAGGCCCAGATCCAAGACAGCCTAGCCCACTTTCAATTTAGCACGTATTGAGCACCTGCAGTATACTCACTGGAAGGCATTCATGTTATTTGCAGTTCTTAAAGGGGGCTGGCCAGGACAAGTGCTTGAGAAACGGAATGGGTGAGGCCCAGGAAGGGAGCGGCGAGGTGCTGAACCAGTCCTGTAGGCCCCTTGTCCAAGACCCCCAGGGACGCCTGCAACCTCACAAACACCGAATCCTACATAGGCTATATTTTTTTTAACCATACATGCATACTGTATAAATTCGGCACAGAGAGATACTGATGGAAACTCATATTAAGTAGAACAACTAGAACAGTATGTTGAAATAAAAGTTCCGTCCTTGTGGGCTCTGTCTTTCAAAGCATCTTACTGTACTGTAGGCAGCGTTCTTGTGACGCTGTGATGGCACAGTGCCTATGTGAGGAGATAGGGTGAATGACATAGACGTTGCCAACAGTGTTGGGCTGTGCTCAAGGGCTACTGGGAGTCTCAGAACCCAGGAGGCTGCCCAGTGACTGACGGGTGGGTGGGCTATACGTCGTGGACACAGGGCCGAGTCACTTCTGGGCGGGACAGAGCAGGATGGCACAAGATCTCACCACACAACCCAGAACAGCCTGCAGTGGAATGCTCATGAGCTGTTTCTTTCTGGAATTTTCCACGTAATATTGTGGGACTTGGGTTGGCCTTGTGTAACTGGATCCATGGAAGACCAAGTTCCAATGACAAGGAACTCAGGGCCTTCGGAAGTGTGCATTTCCTGTCTGAAAAACTCTTCCTTTGCATCGTCCACGGCTCTCGGCTCCACAGCCCCCGGTCCACTCCATGGCAGGTGTCCCCTTTCCTCATGGACATTGCCGTCTCCACCTGCCTGCCTGCTGTCACCCGCCTTCCCCGTTGGAGCTGTGTGTGGCCCAGGCCTTGCTATGCACTCACTGCGGTGCCCAGCCCTGGGCATGGTGAGTGCTGGCTGAATGGCTGTCCAGTGGGGCGACACTCACACCGTGGCCACATGTGGGCTGAATGCATGGCCACTCTGAGTTGGGACCCTGGAAGGAGGCTGGGAGTTGTCCGAGGAGCTCTCGCTGTTAGAGCCGCAGTGGCTGGGCACGGGGCAGAGGCGTGCAGACGAGAACGTTCTAGAGCAGCTGGTGCAAAACCAGCCGAAACTGGTGGAGGACCACTGGCTACAGGCTTTCCCCCCAACTGAGGGTGTGGTGAGAGCAGGGGCAGGCTCAGCTTCTCGGGTGGGTGGGGGACCAGAAGCCCCTCTACACTCAATTTGAAGAAGGGGGAAGGGGCCCGGCTGTTTCCTTTTTGGTCCTTCTTACAGACATGGTTGTGTAGACCCTTTGGTGCCCAACAGGCTTCCCACTCCCAGCCCCCTTCCTGGGAGGACCAGGAGTGCAGCCTCAGCCCTGTCTTGGACCTTGACATGCCCTTGAACGAGGGAGTTGACCTTGCTGCAACTTGGCTGTCTTGTGTTTAAGATCCGAGTGCCAGGGCCCCCCATCCCGTGGCCTGAGGGTCCCATGCTGCCTTCCTTCCGTATCACTGACAGAACTGGCCACTCGCGGGGCATCTTCAAATCAGGGTACTGCTCCCGACTCCATCCCCGTCCCAGCCCGGGAACCTGCCCAGGTAGTTCCTGTTAATCACGGCTTGCCCCTGGCCCACACCTTCCAGGGTGGCCGTGTCCCTGCTGTAAGGTTGTTCAAGCTGCCCAAGGGACTCAGATCTGGGCCCGTGGCTGACCTTTGCCACATGGCCTTGCAGATGTTTGAACTTCTCGGTCACGAGGGCGAGAGGTTTCCATCGGCAGGGGTGACAGCTCCGGTCTCGTCCAATGCCTGCAGTGTAGGAGTTGGAAACAACACGTGTGCAGTTACTCTGAAAGCCTCCTATAAGGAGGATTGGACATATTAAGATTTTTACAATTATTTCTATATCACAAGCATGAGCATTCCTGGTGCTTGGGTGTTCTGATTGGGGCTGACCTGGCAATACTGCGGAAATGTGGGAATAAAAGGTGTGTGAGGATCTAGCTGGCCATGGCCACCTAGAAGGAACCCCCCTGGCGGGCTGGGAGGGGACGCTCGCCTGAGCCACACACTGTGGGGGTCTCTTACCAGGGGCGGAGCTTGGTTCTCTGCAAGTTCTTTCAATGAATCCCTGACTTAACGTCATCTCCCTGGAGCCCTCTGCCGCATGAACAGAACAGACCGTGGAGATGTGTTACGTACAAGCAGGAAGAAGTGGAATTAAAAGATAAGTTTAGAAGGGCTCCGGTCTTAAGTTCTTGTTCCACAGTAGCATGCCTGGTGTGGATGCCGGCTCTGGCTCCTGACCCCAGCTCCTTGCTATTGTGCACCTTGGGCGGCAGCGGGGGATGCCTCAACAAAGTGGGCTCCTGCCGTCCATGTGGGAGACCTGGATGGAGTTTCCAGCTCCTGGCCTCAGCCTGGACCAGGCCAGGTCATTGCAGGCATTTGGGAAGTGAATCAGCAGATGGGAGCTTTTCGTCTAGATCTCTCTCTCTCTCTCTCTCTCTCTCTCTCTCTCTCTCTTTCTGCCTCTGCAATCAAATACACAGCATTTTTTTAAATATTATTTTTGTACATGAAATTTTGAAATTTCCACGATACTAATTTTTCCCATGAACTTGTGGGAGATTGCTCCTACGCAGAGATCTCAAAATATGTTTGCACCCAAATGAGCCTTTCTTTTAATTCTTTTTGTCCGTGAACTTTTGAGATGACCTCCTGGGGTGAAGGCTGGAGGGTCTGGGTGTGAGGACCAGACAGGGAGGGGTGGGGCTTGAAGAGAGATGAGAGGAAGGGCTGGCAGGGTGGGCACCGCTAGTGGGGGGGCAGGTGGGCTGCCCAGGCTCGGGCAGAGGGAGGAAGGTGGGGGGGCCACAGGCCCGGAGTGCCTAGTTGTGCACGGGGAGAGGGTGAAAAATGACACTGAATTCAAGTTGGCAAAGCCACTGAGGCGTGCCTGGGAGCCAGGCCCTGTGCCTTTCTCTTGCCTCAGTCCAACCTCGGCACAGCCCAGATGAAGGGCTAGGGGCTGTGTGGGTGGGAGCACTCAGAGCCTGGCAGGGGTGGTAACTGCCCCCGGGTGGGGAGTCCCAGAGCTCGCAGTGGACAATGGGGTTTCAGGAGCAGGGGCAATCCCCATGGCCACTCCAGCAGGGAGCTGGGCCGAAGACCCCAAAAGAAGAAATCAACACAAAACGTAGCCCCAGCTATGGAGCATTCTTTGAGAGAAGGCCTTTTGCTGGAAACATAATATTATGTTTCGCCAGCACTCAGCCTTTTGTCTAACTTTACGTGGTCCAATTAGGCAGTCGCACCCCTAATTAGCCAGCCTTAGGCACTACTTGTTGTGAGCCTAGAAATTCGCACATGGGGCGAAACGTTGGCAGGGAACTCCATGAACAGGCATCCGTGGTGAAGGCGCTGCGGTCGGGCCACCCTGTGAAGCGTGGCCTGGACGGTGCTAACAGCCAGGCCCGTCCACCAGCGACAACCACGTACCGCAGCCCTGGGCTGCACAGAGGCATGGTGTGTCTGGCTGTGACACCAAGAGGAGGGGGGATACTGAGGCCTCAGCAGTATTAATGTTTTTTAGCTCCCCATAATTCCAAAGTGACTGCTTGGTTTCAAACTGTGTGGATAGCTCAGCTGGGGCATCAGGAGACTTCTGGCCTCAGACATGTAGCCTGGAGGCACGGTGAGGGTAGCCCATGCCTCCCTGACTTCCCTGAGCTGGGGGGGGGTATGGAGAAATTTCTAGAAGGTATGCATCAGGCTGCTTCTCAGCAGAGCCCAGCCCTATGTCCACCCAGGTGCCCAATGCATGTTTCCAATGATTGGTGCATGTCACAGCCCTGGCGTGAGTCCGTTTCTCTGGATTAGATGGAGGCTTCTTTGTGTGCTGGGCGCTGGTGGCCGGCAAGGTGCTTGGTTAGGTTCTGGGGCCAGGAGATGGGTAAGGGGACAGAGGGCACAGTCAACAGATACACAAGCAGGGGAATTCTCATTGGGAAGGGACAGGACAGGCAGGGTGCTGGATTCATTGCAAGGGCAATGGGAGACCCTGACGGGTGGAGGTGGGGGCGGGGGCAGGGGAGTGGCATGAGTCACTCTGAGTGTCTCTGTCCATGCTGGAGGACAGAGCAGCCCGCAGAAGTGCTAGGGCCCTGGTGGGAGGCAGAGCGGATCTGATGAGGCGCAGAGTCCCTTCTCTTTCATTTCTCTGCCCCTCCGCCCCCATCGAAATATCTTTCACATATCAAAGCTTTGCTAAATAAATTCCTGTGAAGCTTACTACAGGGGAAACCAGCAAATATTTCTTAATTTGTTCTTTTCTTGGATGAGAGCAATCGGGGAGGGGAGAAGGCTTTTCCTGTTGCCCTGGTTTAAATCTCATCAAGGTGTCCATGGGGGACGCTCTGAGTCCGGTGCACTGCCTTACTCTGCATTTTGGCTGATCTGGGGGCTCTCTGCCTCCAGGAGGCAGCTCTGTGCCCATGTCCTGTTTCCCTGGGTATGGCTATGGACAGACGCAGTTATTGA
Organism: Oryctolagus cuniculus; assembly: GCF_051225735.1. Classification (NCBI taxonomy): domain Eukaryota; kingdom Metazoa; phylum Chordata; class Mammalia; order Lagomorpha; family Leporidae; genus Oryctolagus; species Oryctolagus cuniculus. Next base: position 29,262,935 of record NC_142884.1, on the reverse strand, counting down.
AAAAAAGCTGTCCTGTTTGAATGAAGCATAAACATGCCGTGGACTGTAAAGCACAGAGCTCTTCTCCCTCTCTCTTATTTATGTATTTATTTGAAAGGTAGAGGTACAGAGAGAGTGGGAGAGAGACAGGAAGAGAGAGAGAGAGAGATCTTCCATCCGCTGGTTCACTCCCCAAATGGCTGAAATGGCCGGGGCTAGGTCAGGCCAAAGCCAGGAGACTGGAACTTCATCCAGATTGCCCACGTGGGTGGCAGGGGCCCAAGCACTTGGGCCACCCTCCACTGCTTTCCCAGGCATATTAGCAGGGAGCTGGGTTGGAAGTGGTGCAGCTAGGACTTGAACCAGTGCCCATATGGGATGCTGGCATGGCCTGTGGTGGCTTTACCTGCTACGCCACAGCACTGGCCCCAAGTTAGCACTTTTCTTACACAAAGTTTTTGCAGGTGCAGTGGGCCAGTGTTAGCCATTCTTTTCCTCCAAGACATTTGGGTGGAAAATCCACAAAACAATAATAGATCAATACATTTAGATTAGAACTTTCAAAAATTCAATAATGGTATTTACAAATTAATAAAGCACTGTAAAGAAAATCTCTGCACTTCTTTATTTGGGATACAGTTAATTTTTTCATTGATTAAGCATTCTTTTGGTGGATGGCATGTGGGCAGGGAATTTTTTTTTTCCCCAAAGAAGGATGTTTTGTGGGAAAGTTGGAAGGACCTGCTGTGTCTGGTCTCACCTGAGAGTAATAGGTTTAAGATCAGCCAGCCGCCTCCTGCATACCTAGAACAAAACCCTGCCTGCTTCCCACTGGGAGACGCTGAGGCTAAGGCCAGTTTGCAGGACTCCGCCTGCTATGTCGGGCAAGGTGGTGTTGTTGCTTGCTCAGGCCTGGGATTCTGCCCAATTTATACCGTGAACAACACTGGGAAAGACAGGAGTCAAAGCATCTCTGGAGACCCCATGGAGGCCGACTGCACCCTTGCTGGCCACTGGCAGTGGACATGGCCGTGGCCTCAGCCACGTACCCTCCTGCGGCCACTGTGCCCACGACTCACCCACTCTCTCACTCACTCCCCCTTCCATTCCTTTTTTCTTTCTTTAGAAAGTTTTTAGAAAGAATTTTTTTTTATTTATTTAGAACTCAGAGTTACAGATAGAGAGAGGGGGAGATAGAAAGAGGAGAGAGAGAGAGATCTTTCACCTGTTGGTTCACTCCTCAGATGGCTGCAACAGCTGGGGCTGGACCAGGCTGCAGCCAGGAGCCAGAAGCTTCATCTGGGTCTCTCCATGTGGTCAGCAGGGGCCCATGTCCTTGGGCCATCTTCCACTGCTTTTCCCAGGCCATTAGCAGGGAGCTGGATTGGAAGTGGAATAGCCGGGACACGAACTGGCACTTATGTGGGATGCCAGTGTCATAGGCTTTACCCAATACACTGCAATGCCAGTACCCCACCCCCCTCTTAACTTCACCGAATATTCCTTGAGGGTGTAGACCACATGCTGGGGGCACGCTGGTGAGCAGAAGGACAAGGCCAAGAGCCCCTTGTGGACGCCTAGCCCTGGAGGACTGGTGGGAGGTGTAACTCCCGGAGCATTTCCTGTTGACTGATATCCCAGGCCAGACTTGGCTGTGGGTGCTGCAGGGCCTTTGGCTGTGGCTGTGGATCCTAACATGGGGAAGCCAAGATGTGCCTGGAGACTGGGAAGCCTCTGTGGAGTGTGAAAGTCAATGGTCAAGCCCGGACTGCCCTGGGGGAGCTGGAGAGCAGGTGTGCCTTGGGATGGGGCACTGAGATGGTGCTTAGCAAGGGTGGGCTCCCAGATGGAGGTCAGGCAGGAAGACAGGCCCTTGTAAGGGGCGGGAAGGGCCCCGAGAGGGAAGGGGGCAGGAGGCCGGAAGAGGATGGCTGAGTTAGGCTGGAGACTGAGGGTGACCGTGACCTGGTGAGGGTCAGTGTGGGGCTGTGATAGGTGAGGCTGTGATAGGCTGTGAGTGTGGGGCTGTGAGTGTGGGGCTGTGAGTGGGGGCGCCTGCTGCTGGGCACCACCCTCCTGCTTTGGAGGGCATTTTCCTGGTTGTAGTGCTGGGTTCCTTATCTTGTCACCTGGGCCATCCCCTGTTGTGTTTGTCCTTACAAGTCCTAGCTGTTTGCTGGTCCCAATGTGGCAGTGGCTCCCAGTCACCAGCAAGCCAGCAAGACAAAGTTCGTTCGTTCGTTCTTTCTTTCTTTCTTTCTTTCTTTTTTTTTTTTTTTTGACAGGCAGAGTTAGACAGTGAGAGAGAGAGACAGAGAGAAATGTCTTCCTTTTTCCGTTGGTTCACCCCCCAAGTGGCCGCTGTGGCCAGAGCACTGCACCGATCCGATCCGAAGCCAGGAGCCCGGTGCTTCTCCTGGTCTCCCATGCAGGTGCAGGGCCCAAGGACCTGGGCCATCCTCCACTGCACTCCCGGGCCACAGCAGAGAGCTGGACTGGAAGAGGAACAACTGGGACAGAATCTAGTGCCCCGACCGGGACTAGAACCCGGGGTGTCAGTGCCGCAGGTGGAGGATTAGCCTAGTGAGCCGCGGCGCTGGCCTATAAGACAAAGTTCTAACAGCTGCACTTGGCGCTCAAGGCCTTCTGCGCATCCTTGGGCCTCTTCCAACCCCCTGCATGACACCTTGGGCTACTTTCCCTCTGCTGCTGCCTGTCTGCTTCCTAATCCCAAGGCAGCCGTTGAAGCCCAGGCGCGTTCCACCGCCTGCCCTCGGAGCTCAGCACACGGGCACAGCCTTGCGTCCCTTCTGTGTTGCTGCCTTATATCCCCAGTTGGGTGGAACCGTGAGCCCTGTAGGCCACTGCGTGCTTAGCAGGACCTCAGCCGGGATGTCTGAGTGGATGCAAGCCCCTTGCTGTTGGACTAGCAAACAGCTTTCAGACTCGTGCAATTGCCCCGTTGTCCCACTCATCACTTAGATTTTGATGAACAGAACACGTGGCCTGGGGTGTCCCATGGTCCCCTGGCTTGCAAGCGCCCAAGGCTCCTTGCTTCCGGGGCCCACCCTACGTTTGCAGCTCCGTCTCCCACCACCCAAGTCTCCCCTCCTCGTTGTTACCTGTCTTCCACATCACTCAGCACTGTCAGACACACCAGGCTCTTACACGCTCCAAACTTCGCAACCTTTCCTTGTCTCGGGAAGCCAGCCACTTCTCCTTCTCCACCCCCATGCAGAAAACTCCTACTCATCCTCCACGACCCAGGTGGAAAATTCACCTCTGCAAAAGCCCAGTTGTCACCACCCGGCCTCTGCCTCAGCAGATCTGTGCTTCTCCTGTCATCCAGAGCCGTCTGGGGCATGTGAGTGTCTCTCTGTAGTCGAGTCTGTCTCTGTGGGAGGCTTCCCCTCTTGAATCCGCTCCCTAGACACACAGTAGGTCCTCCATGAACATCTGCCAGTGTGAACATCTGTGGAGCCCTGGAGGGGTGCCTGGTGCGCAGCCGGGGCTCCGGGTGGGTGTTAGGTGTTTGCCTGGAGGCATTTAGGGGCGGGTTTTGGGTGGAAGAAGCTGGGAGATGACTCCTGCACCTCAGAGAAGTCTTCCATCACAGCAGGAGCAGCCACGGAGCTCATGTGCGTTGCTGGTGTGAACGCCAGGGGGCCGCTTCCGAGGACTTACCCCCAAGTCACCGCCGATCAGCCGTACTGGAGATAATGTGCTGAAATCTGCGTGTTTAAGATTCCGACGAGGAGATGCTGGTGGATGGCGAGTGCCAGCGGGACTCGGGCTGCTCTGTGCGTGGCTGACCTCGGGGCAAGGCGGTTGGTGAAAAGGCGGGCATCGGTTTTAGCCTTCGCCTGTGCCTAGAGCCTACCTGAGCCCAGGGCAGCCTGAGAGCGGGCAAATGCAGATGGCTAGCTCGTTCTTGTGCTGGGGAAGCTGCACCCATCCCGGAGCCTGCTGCCAGCCCGGGCCTGACTTTGTGCCTTTCCCTGCATGGGAGAGTTCAGGCCGAGGCTTCTGCAGCCTCTGGGTGCCGTGGGCTGGCCCCAGAAGACCCTGGTCCAGCAACGCTGGCTGGCAAAGGGGTGATGCTTGAGAGACGCCTGCAACCTGCCCTCCCGTGGGTGATGGCAATGAGGGATCCACTGCCTCTTTCCAAACCATTTATTGCCACTTACCCAGGGCTTGGTATGCATCTGCTACGGAGAGCAGAGTAATCCCAGTTTGGAAGCCGTGGAGGCCGTTTTTCACCCACACTGACATAAGCCATGACTCGGAGCTCATGACACACTCGAGATAAGGTCAAACGCTCGACAGAAAGGGACATTTGTTGCCTCCGTTGCTTAATCCCCGTTCTCAAAGAGGCTGCAGACACTAATGGCTGGTGGGGTGTGCGATCCTGGTGCCCAGGGGGCATGGCCCTGTCCACCACGTGGTCACATGGACGCTACTCAACTGAGCATCCTGCCTGGCAGGGCAGAGGCCTGCAAAGACAGCCTAGGGAAGGGGCTGGGACTTGCAGGCTGGACAAGGGGCCTTGGGCCCTGGAAGGGCTGTGTGGGGAGGCCAAGCACTGATTGGGCTCCCCAAGGGAGCCCTTCTGTCTGCGCATTTCATCACCTGTGGCTCTCAGATTTCGAGGCGTGGGACAGGTACTGTATGGCCAGGGTGTAGGTGTCCAGGAGACCGGAGGTGGGAAGGTGAACACAGGGAAACATCTGTGAGATTTTCTGGGGGAGCAAATCAGAGCACATGGTGGCCTCTTGGCTTTTTTCAATTTTTATTGACTTACATTTATTTTACTTGTAAGAGATGGAGACAGGAAGGTGGGGCTGGAGATACCTTGCATTGCTGGCTCACTCCCCAAATGCATGTAACAACCAGGGCTGGGCCTGGTTGAAGCCAGGAGCTGGGAACTCCTTCCAGGTCTCCTGAACAGGGGTGGCAGGGACCCAAGTACTTGAGCCATCACCTACTGCCTCCCAGGGTGTGCATCAGCAGTACTGGAAGCAGCGGATTAGAAGCAGAGTAGCCAGGACTCCAACCAGGCAATGCGATAGAGGATACGGAGCTCCCAGGCAGTGACAACCCCTGCACCAGGTGCCCACGCCTCTTCTGTTCACCCTGAGCCAGGTGAGCCAATGGTACCCTGTGATACTCCCTGTCACCTCCCTGGGCCCAAGTCTAGTAGCATCTCCCTAGAATTACGGGTGCTCAGTGGGGTCACACAGTCCTCCTGGGTACCCACAGGAAGCCTTGGTAAGGATGTCCTGTATCTGCCAGCTGTTGTGGTCATGCCCACAGTGCTTATCATGGCCAAGGCCACAGGTTTCCCCTCCACAGCCTCCGGCATCTAGTCTCAGCCTCCGGCTGTGGCCCCTCAAGGGCCTCGCCATCCTGGGCGTGGTGTTGGGTTGGGGCACTGCACCCTCTCCCTCACTTCTCAGGCTGATTCAGCCCCTGCAGGTGAGGGCAGGGCAGTGCAGTGGTCCACACTTCCACGGCACCCATGGCCCCTGGGACTGTACTGGGGAAGTGGAGGCTGCTGACGGGAAGAGAAACCCCGTTCGCTGCTTTGCCGAGTGGGGCTGAGTAGCAGAAACTTGTTTTTCCTGGTCAACCTAGAGCAGCCAATGGGAGGACAGAGTAAGACGCAGGCTGCACATCGTGGGAGGGGCCCGTGTGTGCCCCTTACAGACAGCTGGCCAAGTGGCCCTATCTGCAGCTCTGACTGATCGCAGGCAGCTCCCCTCCCTGCAAGACTGCCCCCCACCCCGCCCCTGGAAGCAGCCAGGGCCCCTACCACAGGTCTGAGTGCTTGAGGGCCTGCAGGGAGGAGGGTTCCCACCCCCTGCCCCTCTCGATGCACCAGGCACCTCCCAAGGTGAGCCCAGAATCTGAGACTGAGCCTGGGCGCTCTGGTACCCTTCCTAGGGGCGTGGGGCCACCCAGCATGGGCGCACCTGCTCTGTACACCTCCCATGCACTCCTACAAAGTCCAGTGCCGGCTTTCTGATTTCCAGACAGTTGGTTGGCCCTGGTTTTCAGGACCCCCACTCCCGAGTGTACAATGGTTTGGGAGGTACTTCCGTGTCGGGTGGGCACCTGCTCCAAGGGCGAACGCATGTCAATTGTGGCTGGGGTCCCTGCTGTTCCTTTCCTCTGTGGACACCAGCTCCTTTATTAGGAAGATCCGTGTGTGCCCAAGATGCCTGTCCCCTGCTGGTGGTTTTCTGTCTTGCCCACAGTCCCCAGGTGAGAAGTCCGTCATGGAGAATGTGACTGGGGGTTTGCTGTGTGACACTGATCTCACACCGTGCTTGGCCTTCCTGACCAATGGGAGAGTTTCAGCACAAGACTGGAGCAGAGGATGGTGAGACTCTGCAGGTGGCCTTGGAGGGCATTAGTGGCAGCGGCCTTGGCTCCTGTGTCCCCATGGATTCCCTCCCCACCACCTCCCACTTCTCCTGCGGGGTCCTGCTGGCCCGAGCCGGCTGCCGAGAGCTGCTGTGGGCTCCTCCCGCCTCTGGCCTTCCAGCACGCCCGCTTGGCTGCCGAGTGTGTCACTGTGACATTTTCCAAGTTGAGCTGCAAAGGTCTCTAGACAAAGATGTTTCCAGCAGAATTAGAGAGGAAGGAAGCCTTGCCAGGCCTCCTGGCGGGCCGGTCAGCTGTGGCTTTCCCTAACGGTTCTCAGATGGCGGTTGGAACCTGAGCCTGTCCCCCTGCACACTCCCTGCTTCTCCGAGAAGGCTCCCCGGACGTCCAGCTCAGTGTCCTAGGCGGGGCTTGCCAGAAGAAGCACCTGCCGTGCAGGTGATCGGGGACGCCTCGCTGAACCTCACTGAATCCACTCCCTCCGCTCCCGAGCAGGGCTGAGGTTGTATGAAACAGCAAGGAGAGGAAAGACACACCTCCAAGCCTGCCAACTTGCTTTGCTCCTGCCTTTGATCTTTAGTTCAGCTGTCTTTAGTGTTAAGTTGGAACTTAGAAAAAAAAAAAAAAAAGCGAGGGACTTCTCTTTTAATAAGCCCCGAAACCACAATGGTTTGGATGAGAAGAAAGGTCCAAGTCAGAGCGAGGCAGCGGCCTCCAGTGGAGCTCTGGGTTTCAATGAACCTGAGTGGCTGCTGGCTGCTGAGTTCCAACACTCAAAAGCAGAGCGAGGGGCTGAGGCCGGCACCCTGGGCTGCGTCCAGGCGGCAGCCTGCCCTGGCCCGGCCAGGTCCCTGTGGGGCCATTCCCACCTCCCCAGCCAGGCCCACGGGGAAAGAATTCTCCATCCTCGAGCAGCACCGGAAATCCAGCTTTGCAGAGTCTGAAGGGCTTTTCTGCTTCCAAACCCTCTGGGGCCTGCAGTGGCTTCCACAGCCCTGAGAAACACCCCGTGCAAAGCCAGAGGCTCCCGCAGGCAGGGTTGGAGGAGGCCAGTGTGTGTCCTGGAGGATTCTTCTTTTTATTTTTTGAATATTTATTTATTTATTTGAAAAGCAGGGTTATATAGAGAGATCCTCTGTCTGCTGGTTCATTCCCCAAATGGCCACAGTAGCTGGGGCTGGGCCAGCCCAAAGCCAGGCACTAGGAGCTTCAGCTGGGTCTCTCGCATGGGTGCAAGAGCCACAAGCACTTGGGCCGCCTTCTGCTGCTTTTCCCAAGTGCATTAGCAGGGAGCTGGATCAGAACTGGAGTAGCCGGGACTCGAACCGGTGTCCACATGGGATGCCTGCGCTGTAGGAAGCTGCTTTCTCTGCTTCATCACAATGCAGTCCTCCTCCTGGAGGGTTCTAACCAAGGAACAGGGAGGTGACAGCGCTCTCTCCCCCACCCCCACCCTTATGCTCAGGCCCCCTTAGCACCAGTATGGATCTGGAACTCAGCCCGATCCCTGGTGAAAACCCTCCCGATGTGAGAATAAGAAGAACTCCCCACTTGAGAGCTCCACGAGTCTTGTCCACCGAGCAGTATTTAAACGGGGGGTGCTTGTGTACTATTGAGTGCCAGCAGCATCAATATTTGTTCAGCAGGGGCTGAGCTCTGCCTTCAGAAGTGTGTGCTGGGGGGTGGTTAGGTATTTGCCCTGGATCAGAGCCGGAAGCAGCGTGCTCAGTCTTTGCCACGGCACACACCTGGGCAGGTGTGAGGAGCGGGCTTGAAGTCCCTCCCCCTTTACAGTTTTGTCTTTGTTGCTTTGCCTGGGGCGGGGCCAGGGGGTGCTGTCCACTCCTCTCTGATCCTGGGCGCACAGACCCAGGGCTCCAGCCCCGCCCTGCGTCTGTTCTGGTAGTTTGCACTTTGTTCTCGGCTGTTGGCTGTCAAAAACGACAAAGCCCAGGGCGGCCCAGAGGGAGATCTGAGAAAGTCCAAGAGAAAGAGAGAAAAAGTGAAAGAAGACAGAGGGAAAAAAAAAGGAGGCACATTTTCAGATTTGCTTAGAACTGGAATCCTGCCGTAGACTTCGCCGGGAGCTGGTAACTCCTGCACCCCTTAGCGCCCTGTCTCAGAAAGTAATTGTCTCGCAACTGCTGGCGCTGTAACCTTAAACCTTCTAATTGTGCCCCAGGACAAATCAGTATTAATTGAGCTGATGTGGTGTATCTTATATATCCCACATTCTCCTGCCAGCCTCCACTTTGGCTTTTAAGGATTTCCCAAAACCGTGTGCCAGGAGAGACGGAGCAGGTGCGTGCAATTCTGCTCCGTGGAGCTCAGCTTTCCTGACCTCACCAGGGAGGCGCAGGGGCATCTCCCCGGTGGGTCTCAGCCCTGCTCCTGCTCTCGGGGAATTTTAATCCTCCTTTGGGGAGTCCCCGGGGGTCCGATGGGTGTCATCCAGAACTTGCAGGGAATTCAGAAGGAAACCACAAATCCACTGGGGCGGGGGAGGTGGGGACAGAAAGATTTTGTGGTTGAGTCTCAAATACAAAGGGAGGGTGGGCGCAGCCACCACAGGGATTTCATTAAGGAGACCGCAAAATTTAGCCTAAAGTAATTCACGCCCGTGTAGAGACAATGCAAGCCCCGTCTTGAGGGTAGTGGGTTGCCAATCCCCGAAAGCCACTGCGGTCCCAGTGGAGCTTGGGACACGGCAGCTTCCAAGCCCGCCCTGTGGCTTTCTGTGTGATTTTTGGGTTTTCCAGGATGTCTCTGTGCTTAGCACATCAGATAACTGCTCTTAAGGGAGCTCAAATTAAACTCCCAAACAAAGAGTTGTAAGTGCTGCTTTATTCCTAGAGATGAAAATTGCACTGGAGTAACTTCTTTATTTGACTACATTACATTACAGTAGAAGGAAGGAGAGGGCTGTGGTACAAAATAGTAATTAACTGTTTTTTTCTCTGTCCTGAAAATTAGTGCATAGTTAGATCAAAATATGACAGGGTACATGCTCATTTAATTTTTAAATTGCTTGGTAACTTCAAATAAAACCACGGCCGTGGATGTGTAAGATTGCGTGCATACTAAATACTCAGTGGCATTTTGGAAACCACTTTTGCATTATCTGCATGGCACAATGTAAGAGCATTCATTCATTCATCCAGTCAGCAAGTACATACGACACCCACTGTGAGACAGGCTCCTTGGGTGTCCCTCGGTCTGAGGTGTTGAGTGTGGGAAGCACCTCACCTGTCACTCATCTGCCCATCCAGCCATCCACCCACCATCCATTCATTCATTCATTTCCATACTGAGGTTCCTGTCCATACCATGTTCTCAGTGTATCAGGGAGGAAGCCATGAGCCAACTGCCTCGATAAAAATGGAGATTAGTATGTGAGAAGCCCCAAAGACTCCAAAGAATCCAATTCATTCATTCTCTTATCCCAAAGATTTTATTGTGTATGGGGAATCCGCTGGTGAGCAAAGATAGACTTGATCCCTGTCTGCACGGAGCTTACTGTCTGGAGGGCGGGACATTCATCAGCACGCATGGACTGCTGGGAAGCTGTGGCCCCGGGATGCACCTTCCAGAAAAGGGTCTGGGATTCCCCATGCCTCTGGCCAGGGACTTGGACCGTGTCCAGGTGCCGTCTTGGCAATCTCAGGTGGGACTTAACCAGGCTCAGCACCAGGAAGGTCATTTCAGGCAGGGGGAACAGCAGGTGCAACAGTGAATGCAGGTGAATACGGCAGAGGGTGCTTGGTGAACCCGGGACTGGAAGTTGGGCAGGGGCGCTGGAGGCAGAGAGGGAGGGAAAGCTGTGAACTGGGCTGGAGGGGGCTGGAGTCAGGGAGAGCCTCTGAGCCTTGTGTTGAGACTTTGAGTCTTTGAAAAGCAACAGGCAGCCGTTTTGCGATGCGAGTGGTTTAAGGCGTAATGCTAGTGGATTGCAAGCCTGGCTGTTGGGTGGTGGAGGTGGAGGCTGAGCAGGAGTCTGCCGGGGGGCTGGGCCGGGAGAGGAGGCACAGGCTGCAGGGGACACGTGCAGATGGGAAGCCAGCAGCTGCTCCCTCCGACCAGCAAGCCAGGCTCGGTGACTCCTGCAGGAAGTAGGCGCGGGAAGGGATGCAGCACATATCAAGGGCTTAGCACGCAGGACAGTCCTGGTCCCTCGCGCCTTGCTGGGCTGGAGCTCTCCTGAAGGGACTTTAATTTCCTCCTTTGAGTATTGTAGGATTGTTTACATTTTCTGAAGCCAGCCCAACAGGCGTGCCCACCTATTGCCTACTTAACTATTATGTTGGGTGATTGTGTGTGCAAACAGGTGGTTAGGTGTCTAACTACGATATGTGTGTGTGTGTGTGTGGGGATTTGTAATTACTAGATTTGCATTTGTAAATTCTCATCTCCTTAAACAACCCTCTTCCCACCTATACGCCACTGCTACCCTCTTACCCATCAACACACAACATACACACACATCCAGGTGGATGACTGGGCGTGGCGTCCCCCTTCGGTCTGCTCAGAGGCACCAGAAGTTCTCTCTTCGAGCGTCCCCTCCCCCACGTCCCTGTGCACCAAGAAAAAGGGGAACAGCCACACCTCCCCATCTTGCTCACCTGCAGCTCCTTGTCTGCCCACCTGCTTCTCTGCTCGTAGATCTGTGTGGCCTTCCCGAGAGAGAACCACCATGGGCGAACCCGTGTTTGGGGGGATACTGTGACATGGAGGAAGACAGTGGAGTCACACATGAGTGGTTGCATCCCAGCTCATGGGCTGTCACTCCTGAAAGTTAGTGCAAGGCAGGTACAAGGTACAGTGCCTGGCGCCATGTGGGCCGACTGTGGTATTGTTGCACATTGTATGTTATTGTATCAAACTGGATCCCAGCCCTAGGGTCTTTGTTGGAAGAGACAGACCTCAATGGTGCTAATTTTCTTGTCATCTATAGTACAGTATTAATAAGAGTGACAGAAAAGAGAGAATATGGGCCAGGTGCTGTATGTCCCTACAATCAGATAGTCTAAAAAAATGGACAGTCACCAGGGGTACCCTAAATGGAATAATGAAGTCAGTGAAACATATAAGTAGCAGCATTTTTTCTCCTATTTGCAGCATCTTTGCTAAAATACCCGAGGCCAAGCTGGGGTTCAGTGTTCAGGTTCAGTCCTGCTGGTGGATGTGAAGTCTTGGCTTTGAATGTGCCATAGTGATCAGCCAAGGATGGTTCATCTGGCAGGAAGATGGCTGGGGTCACCCAGGACCTGGTTTATCTGTGTAAGACAGGGGGGCGGGGGGCTCCAGGGCACCATTGCTGGAGAGATCCCACGTGTTCCCCATCAATCGATGTTACAGTCAGATTGTACTTCATTTTTTATTTAATATTTTCATTTTGCTTGAAGGCAGAGAGAGAGAGAGAGAGAGAAAGAAACAAAGACAGCTGGCTCTCTCATCTATCTTCTGGTTTACTCCCCAAAAGCCCACAACATCGGGCTGGGGGCGGGACCCAGGCTGAAGCCAGGAGCCGGGCGCTCAATCTGTGACTCCCATGTGAGTGGCAGCAGCCTGAATACTTGAGCCGTCACTTGCTGCCTCTGAGGGTGCACATTAGCAGGAAGCAGGGAGCTGGAATCAGGAGCAGGACTAAGACTCCAACTCAGGTTCTCTGACACGGGATGCAGTCACCCAGCTGCTGTCCTGGAAGCCGCTGTGCCAGCGCTCGCCCCTGGTGATCCTCTCCTGGCACCGTGGTCTTCTCTGAGAACATCTCCGTGTGTGCTGCCGTGAGAGGCGTCCTGTGCACCTCTGCATTCTGCTGCGTCTCAGACGCAATCAAGTACCCGTTTCTCCCCATCAGTTCTGTTCAGCAAGGATTTTTTTATTGTTTTCGTGCAAGTTGAGGTTTGTTTGGCATTTAAGACTTATGATAACTCTGCCACTTACTTTTTTATTATAATTTAAAAATTTTAATTATCACATAATTTTATGTATATTTATTGGGTTCAGTATGATAATTCGATACCTGTGCACAATGTGTAATGATTGAATCAGGTTAATTAGCATTTCTGTCTCCTCAAACATTTATCATTTCTATGTGTTGGGAAGCTTCAAACTCTTCTCGTTATGTTGAAGTCTGGATGCACTGCTGTAGATTGTGGTTACCCTACTGTGCTAGAACACGCCGAACAACTGCCTCCTGTCTACTCTATGGTCATGAGGAGAGAGAGAGAGAGAGAAAGAGAAAGAGAGAGAGATCCCATCTCTTGGTTCACTATCTAAATGCTTGCATTAGCCTGGCCCAGTCAAACTTGGGAGCTGGGAACTCCATCCAAGACTCCCAGGTGGGTGACAGGGACCCAGCTGTTGGAGACAACACCTGCTGCGTCCCAGGATGCCCATAAACAGGAAGCTGCACTGGGAAGCAGAGCTGCAACTCCAACCCAGGTGTGTGGGGGCAATCCCGGACTGCTCGGTTGAATGCCTATCCAAATCAACTTGCTGTTTAAGAAGAGTTTCGTGTGCACAGCTAAAGTGAGTAGAAATACAGAGATTTCCCACATAATCTGTGAGCCCACCCGTGTTCCACATCCCCCAGCCCAGCAGAACGATGGTTAGAGTCAGTGAACCCACCCTGGGAGCTCATTGTCACCCAGAAGTCGTGGTTCATGTCAGGGTTCACTCTTGGTGCACAGTGGCTGGGTTTGGACAAAAGTCCCATGGCCCGTGCTCACCGTTGCGGTACATAGAGAATACTCGCACTGCCCTGACAGTCTGCTCTGCTTGCTGCATCATGTTTTTAAAAACGACTGCTCCACAAACAAATGAAAAGTCACAAGAATGCCAGCCTTGCATTCAAGCTCAGGGATGCTGGCTAACTCTCTCCATTTCCACCCAAAGTAAGGGAGGTGGGGCTGGCAGGTTTCTGTCCAATCAGGGGCCATCCCTCCTGCAGTCTGGGGTCTGCTTAACAGCCAGTTTGAAAGGAAATGTCCAGCTTGCCTTAGAGCTTCTGGATCCAGCTGACGCTCTAGAAACCTGGAGCTGGCCTTTTTTTGCCAATTGCTTCAGGGTTTCCCCTCCACTCATCTTTGGTTTCAAAGGTCGGTGCAGAGTGGCCGTTTCCTGCAGGAGTGGGTACAGGGGGGAGCAGGGGGTGCAAGGGGGAGCACAGGGTGCAGGGGTGCTGCCTCGTTGCTGCACCAGGGCTGTCTTCAGAGGGCTCCAGCCCTCCGGCTAGCCAGAGCCCGGAGCTCCCCGTAGGGCCTCTAGGAACACCCTGAGCATTCATTACTGCTCATTGCAACTTGACCACTTGGGTAACAGATGGGCTGGCAATGGTGGCTTGTGTCTCAGGTGGTCACAGGCACGTGACCGGTCTCTGTTTGTCTCCTGAATGGCTCCTTGACCCACAACATTCCCCAGTGTCTAAATCCACCCGAGCCTTGTGAACGGGGGCGTTGTTTCCTTCCTTGGCTTGGGGAATTCTCCAGCTAGCTTCACCTCTTGCATCTCATGTCTGTTTTGTCAACCAAACCTACATGTGGTATGATTTCAAGAACCAAACACACGTGCTTGTGCACGCACACACACACACACACACACACACACACACATGATTGCATGCAAGACTGGTGAATCTGAATACAGTTGTAGGATTTCAAGAACCAAACATACACACACACACACATGCACACACACACAGGAGTGCGTGCAAGACTGGTGGAATGAATCTAGTTGGTGGCAGGGTCAATGTCAGGGTCCTGGCTGTGACACTGAATCCACCTGTGTGTGCCATCATTGGGGAAAGTGACTGGAGGGTATATGAGGAAGGTCCTTCTCTACTATTTCTTACAACTTCATGGGAATCTACAACAGTCTCAAAACAAAACAGCTTTTAATGCTTTGTCTTAGATTTTGGTATTCTGTGTATTCTTCACTAATCTGCCTCATTTATTTAAATGTTAATTGGTCTTTGTTAATTTGATTTCAGTCCTAGAAACTAAATTCAACAAGGCGACCTCTGAGTGATTACAGAGTCTTAGGGATTGGAGAAGACCTTCATCCCTGCAAGAGGGCAACCAGTGTTTCAAAATGAGGCAGGGAGATAGGGAGAGGGAGAAGGAGAGGGAGAGGGAGAGGCGGGGGTGAGAGAGAGAGAGAGAGAGAAAGAAAGGGAGAATGGATGATGGGTTCTCCATGGGGACTTCAGAGCTTACAGGTTTGGGAAGTTAGAAAGAATCCTCCAAAAATATCAAGTGATTTAAAAATTTATCCTTTGGTTTTCTTAACTTTATTAAAAAATTTCTTTCTTCTGCTATTGACTTTTCAGGGGTAAATTATTGTTTTTGAGATTTATTTATTTATTTGTAAAGGCAGTTATAGAGAGAAAGACAGACAGAGAGGGAGAGACAGAGAGATCTTCCATCTACTGGTTCACCCCCAAGATGGCTACAATGGCTGGGGCTGGGCCAGGATGAAGACAGGAACCAGGAACTCCATCTGGGTCTCCCCACAAGAGTGGTAGGAACCCAAGCACTTGGATCATCTTCCACTGCTTTCTCAGGTGCATTAGCAGGGAGCTGGATCAGAAACTGAGCAGCCGGGACCAGTGCTCAGATATGGGATGCCAGTACCCCATGTGGCAGCCTAGCCTGCTGTGTGCTGTGCTACAACACTAGCCCAAGTTTTCTTAATTTTTTTAAATAACTGCAGATTTACAGGATGTTGTAGAGGATGTTGTAGAGGTCCAGTGTATTCTTGATTCCATCTCTCCCATAGCTTGCATCTCATGTGTCAGTGACAGTCATATAATATCAAAACCAGAAAGCTGACCTTGCTACAGTGTGTGCGTGGTTCCCTGTCATTGTATCTCAGCTGTGGATTCCGTAAACACCACCACCATGAAGAGAAAGAACTTTCCATCCCTACAAAGATGTCCCTCATATGGTCCTGTCTACCCTGCCCCCATTATCCCTAGCCCCTGGTGGCCAAGGTTCCAATCACCCCTTCTATACTTATATCAATCTGAATGTTATATAAATGGAATCATTCAGTATATGACCTTTGATATTGGTTCTTTTTTTCTCCCATTCAGCATAGTGCCCTTAAGTGCAATAACCATCCAGGTTATTGCATGAATTAATAATAGTTCATTCCTTCAATTGCTTAGGAATAGCCCATGGTGTAGCTACACCAGTTTATATACCCTGCACCCTCTGTTGGACATTCGCATTGTACTCAGTCATCTAATCAAAGCTTCTGGGGCCGGCGCTGTGGTGTAGCAGGTAAAGCTACCGCCTGCAGTGCCAACATCCCATATGAGTGCCGATTCGAAACCTGGCTGCTCCACTTCCGATCCAGCTCTCTGTTATAGCTTGGGAAAGCAGTAGAAATGGCTAAAATCCTTGGGCCCCTGCACTTTTGTGGGAGACTTGGAAGAAGCTCCTGGCTCCTGGCTTCGAATTGGCACAGCTCCGGCCATTTCCACCATTTAGGGAGTGAACCAGCAGATGGAAGACCTCTCTCTCTCTCTCTCTTGCTTTTTTTTCTCTCTCTCTCCCCTCTGTAACTGCCTTTCACTTGAATAAATAACTCTTTTTTTTTTTTTTATTTATTTATTTATTTTTTTTTGACAGGCAGAGTGGACAGTGAGAGAGAGAGACAGAGAGAGAAAGGTCTTCCTTTGCCGTTGGTTCACCCTCCAATGGCCGCCGCTGCAGCCGGCGCACCGCGCTGATCCTGGCAGGAGCCAGGAGCCAGGTGCTTTTTCCTGGTCTCCCATGGGGTGCAGGGCCCAAGCACCTGGGCCATCCTCCACTGCACTCCCTGGCCATAGCAGAGAGCTGGCCTGGAAGAGGGGCAACCGGGACAGAATCCGGCGCCCCAACTGGGACTAGAACCCGGTGTGCCGGCGCCGCAAGGTGGAGGATTAGCCTATTGAGCCACGGCGCAGGCCCTGAATAAATAACTCTTTAAAAAATAAAACAATGCTACTACAAACGTTAGGGTATAGGTTTTGTGTGGACAGA
Source organism: Oryctolagus cuniculus (assembly GCF_051225735.1). NCBI lineage: Eukaryota > Metazoa > Chordata > Mammalia > Lagomorpha > Leporidae > Oryctolagus > Oryctolagus cuniculus. The sequence goes on along the minus strand of NC_142884.1, from coordinate 29,246,541 downwards.
AATTTTTATTTCGTTAAGATGAAATGCTCAGACATGTACATGCTGGGAAATGTCTTTTTTTTTTTTTAATTTGAAGAACTACCAAAGCTCTCCAGAGTGTACAAGTGTACATTCATACCAACAGCGTCGGAACTATCCTCTCACCACCAATAGGCGTTGTCGTTATTTTTTTGTTTAAATTGTTCTAACAATGAAACATTTCTTTGTTTTTTAAAGATGTATTTTATTTATTGAAAGACAGAGTTACAGAGACAAGGAGGGAGAGAAAGAGAGAGAGAGAGAGAGATCGAGAGAGAGAGAGAGAGAGAATCTTCCATCTGCTGGTCACTCCCCAAATGCTCAAAATGGCCAGGGCTGGGCCAGACCAAAGCCAGGAGCCAGGAGCTGCATCCAGGCCTTCCACACGGGTGCAGGGGCCCAGTGACTTGGGCCATGCTCTGCTGCTTTCCCACTGGCGGGGAGCTGGATTGGAAGTGAGCAGCTGGGACTGAAACTGACACCCATATGGGATGTTGGTGTTGTAGGCAGCGTCTTTACCTGCTGTGCCACAGTGCCGGCCCCTCAATGAAATAGTACTGTGCGTGTGTAGAGGCATATCATCGCGGTTTTAATTTGTGCACCCTAACGGCTGGTGATGCTAAATGTCTTTTCACGTGCTCAGTTGCTTTCTGTATATCCTCTTTGTGAATGTCTGGCTATGTCTTTTGCTCATTTTCCAATATTTTACATATATACATACACACATATATTTACAACTGAGTTTTGGAGTTCTTTCTATATATATATATATAATATATAAAAACATACACACACACACATATATATATATATATATGAAGTGAGCCTTTGATCAGATATGTGGGTTGCAAATATTTACTCCAGTCTGTAGCTTGTCTTCTAATCCTCTTAGCAGGATCTTGTAGAGAGCCACAAGTTTAATTGCCACGTGATCTAGTTTATCGGTTTTTCCTTTTGAGGTCAAGCCAGTTGGAGAACTGCTCGATTCTGATCCGAGCACCAAGAGCCCTGGTCCAAGTCCCCCTGCCTGGCTTTCCCCCTCTCTTATCTTCTATAACTGTCATTATGTTTTACTCTGTATCTGTGATCCCTTTTTTGGAGAGGATGGAGGTTTAGGTCAAAGTTCTTTGCTTGTCGATTGACCCGAGTTGCTCTCGCGTCATTTGTTGATGGAGCTATCCTGCCTCCACTGAAGTGCTTTTGCACTTTGCGTCTTTGCCAGACTTGCGTGGGTTGAGCCTGTGTGGCGCTATTTCTCCGTGGTCTCTTCCGTGGCATTGACCTCTGTGTCTTGATCTTTGAGGGAAAGAAAGGACTTCGAGTTCCAGGTTAGATGCTCCGCCTCCCCTCCAAGTTCCAGGTTAGATGCTCCGTCTCCCCTCCAATGCTCTGGCCTCCTCCAGGACTGGACAGCACCCAGGGCTCTGCCCAAACCTGCGCCTGGGGCTTTGCCTCCCCCACCGTGCTCCCTGGTGGCTGCTGGTTTGGTGTCCCTCTGCTTTCTTTCCTTGCTTACGCATGTTCTCAGATTAAAGTGGGATTTTCTAAGACAGATTTTTCTATCATGGGGTAGAGACCGTAAGTAAACAGAATTATCATAACAATTTAAATAGTAATAAAATATGTTTCTCTGTTTCTCTTCGGGGAGGGGGCAAGGTAACTAGAGTTGAAAGGGAGATCTGGATTTGTGGGTGGCAGTGGTGTGTGTGTATGTATGTATGTATGTGTATGTTTCTTTCTTTTCTTTCTCAATAATAGGTACAGAGTTTCAGTAAAGGACTTCAAGGCAAGAGGAAAAAAATAGCATATACTGTTATGAGGTTATTTTTATCTTTCATTTTTATGACAACTTATTTGTACTTAAGAGAATCTTTCCAAAGAGTTAGAAGCATCATTAAATAAAGACTGTGAAATGTGCAATATGGCTTATTTATTTAAATGTTAATTGGTCCAACGAACACTTCTAATTAGCTCTATATTTGCTTAGCAAAAAGTTTTACAAATTCCAATTGTGAAAAGCAGCTATTTTGAGCTGGTAAGCATGTTGCAGCCTCAGCTATGATTTTTCTATAGTTCTCAGCCCTTGAAGGCACAATTTAATTTTTCATGTATGCATACTAGCAACGGTAAACACTTGCGAGTGTAAAGAACCTTCTTTAATTAGCTGCACAACAATTAAAGGATTCACAAACTAAATTGAACCCTGTCTCGGTGCTTACTAGCTGAATTCTACCACCTGTCACAACAGCACTTTGTTCAATCTGTTATGCAAAATCATTATAGCAATATAGCGGAGGGGAAAAAAAGAGAAAACAGCAATTATTTCTTCCTTTTCTCTTGAATGGGTTATTTTGGGTTAGACTGATGTCAGGTTCATTGAAGCTAACCTGAAATCTCTAGCAGCATAATCCTTCCCCACAGTCCCGGGATGGCTAGAGGGATGTGCGCTTTTCCCTCGGAAGGAGGAAGGAGGGCTCGTCTGTGAAGTGTGTCGGGGGTCTCTGGCCACTGCAGCAACCTACTCTGACTCTCACAGTCACCTTCTGTTCCCCCTTCTCACTGGGAACTCTGTTGGGCTCGACAGGTGCCTGTGTTGTAAAAGCAGGCGCATGGCTGTTGGGCTGCATTCAAGATGTGCGTCTCCACCAGCCTTCCAAAGCAGCGCACACTGATGGGCCCAGCCCCTTCCTGTACCAGACAGTGCGTGCCTAGGGTTTCTTTCTCAGATTTTTTTTTTTACAAACTCCACTGTTCTACCGCAGACTGGATTGGAGGGGTTACGCTCGCCCCTCGCTGTCTGCAGAGACAAAGACTTCAGTGTGAGGCCGAAACCCCAAGTCCAACATGGAATCAGCGTTGACAAGTGCTGTCGCCGCACCCTGGCCCCTGGCAGGAATGGTGGTTCCCCGGGGTCTTTCACACGCAGAGCGCACCAGAATGGGGCCCCGTGTGGGCGTGCGCGCACCTCCACCGCGGAGCCACACTCAGAGATGGAAGCTGGCTGGCAGTTGCTTAAAATGGCATCAGGAGCAGATTGCTCGTCGCGGCCTCTGAAGCATATGCGAGCCGGGCATTTCAGACGTTGGAGTGATTATAGCCAAACAGCCGGGCTCATTCAGAGGGCCTGCATTTTCCGTCATTACGCGATTTTCTAGAAGTTGCCTCTTTACATCATTTCAGGAAAATGTGCAAAGAAGACAAGGCCGTCCTTTGAAAATATAAACTCTTTCCCCCAGAAATGCTGAAAGAAGGAGAGTGAGAGCCAAAAGGCCAAAGGCTGCGTGAGACTGTGTTGCTCTATTTTCCCTCGCTGTTGCGCGCGCTCAGGGAAGCTGTCATGGTTGTGGCATTTGGGGAATCAGGGCTGTCTTCCGCCCTGCCTGCATCTTTCTGATGCAATTGGAGTCCTGGGCAGGTTCCGTTTAAGAGAGGTGTGTCCACTTCCTGGAAGAAGCGCATGCCCAAGGCACAGTTGCAGCCCCGGGGCGAGGGCCAGTCTGCTGGCCATGGTGGCCTCCCTCCTTTCCTGCTGAACTCTGCTGAGCTTTGTTTACTAGAGTTCTGCTTCCAGCCACTCTTTTTCTTAAAAAAAAAAAAAAAATTGTATCTGCTTATTTGCAAGGCAGAAAGACAGACACACACATGCATGCAGGGAGACGAAAGAGAGCGAGAGAGAGATTGAGAGAAACGGACTCCCATCCACTTGTTCACTTCTCAAATGCCCACAACAGCTGGGGATGGGAGTAGGAGCAGGGACTCAGTTCAGGTCTCCCTCGCAGGGGCAGGCACCTGATCATTTGAGCCCTCGCTGCTGCCTCCCGGGGTCTGCAGTAGCAGGAAGCTGGAGTCAGCAGCTGCTGGCAGGTGTCGATCCCACGGGTGGGCGTGCTAACTGCTAGGCCAATGCCCACTCCTCCTGCTGCTCTCTGATGCCCCGGGACTTGTGGTGCCATTGATCTTGGTGCACTCCTGGTGGGACCTAGGGCCTGCACTGGGCTTCTCTGGGGAGGACGCTTGGGACTCCCAGGCCAGGCTGGCCGCGTGGAAGACACTCAGTGCGTGGCTAGGGATGACCATAAATGGGCTCTCTGCTTGGCTGAAGAACTCACGGGAACTGAAGGGTCAACTCAGGCAACTCAGTCCTCCCGGCTTTTCCCTCCACTGGCCCGGGCTGCCTTACTTTTTGGCTTCCTGCTGATGGTTTACAATCTCCTTACTGTGCTGTGCTATTTATTCTTTCCCACAGTGTTGCAAGGGTAAATGCCCGTGGAATGGCCTGGAGGCCAGCAGTGCCCTATGGCGGCCCGGCTTACTGCCTGCATAGACCTGAACTGGGGTGGACGGAGGCCACTCTGAGCACAAGGGTTTCTCTGGTCTGGTTAGGGGAGCTCCGACTCCCCGAGGAGACATGGCAGCACATCCCAGGTGTAGTGGGCCAAAGTGAGCCATGGGTTTCCACTCCAGTGTCCTGGAGCTTCCAGCTTCCTCAGCCCACGGGGCCGCTGGACTAAGTGGTGGCTTAATGGTTGGGAACATGGAGCAGAGACGGGCAGGCTGGAGTTCATGTCCAGCGATACTGGTTATCATGAGACACTGGCAAGATTATGTAACCTCTCTGTGCCTTAGTTCCCATGGTGATAAAATGGGTATGATATCAGAGCCTGTGCCCAGACTGTTGGCTGCGTGTGTTCTCACTGACACTGCGCCCCAGAGAGCGTGCGGGTTCCCTGGCCTAGGAGGTGGTTTTTCCATCACGTACTTGGAGAATCTCTGGACTTAGGAGGAACTGTGCATTGGCTACTTGAGAAGGATGTGCTGTGTGCAGGAAGCACGGAGGGCACCAACATTTCTTCTTAACTCTAATTAATTCAAAAGGCAGAGTGATAGAAAGTCACACACACACACACACACACACACACAGATCTTCCACTTCACTTTCTAAACATCCACAACAGGCCAAAACCAGGAGCTAGGGACTGCATAGACGGCAGGAACCCAAGCAGTTGGGGCATCCTCCAGTGCTTTCCCAGGTGCATTAGGAGGAAACTGGGTCGGGACTCGAATCAGCCCTCTGACATGGGCTGCTGGCATTGCAGGCAGCAGCTTCACCCGTGGCACCACAGTGCTGGCCCTGGGTCTAAACATTTCCAACCTATGGTTTTATAGTCTAGGTAGACACTAAGGAAAGGGGACCACTGGTCAAGCATGGTGAGTACTGGAAGGGAAGCAGCCAAGGGCAGACGGAGGGAAGCAGGAGTGAAGAGTGCTCACTGGGAGCAGGTGCCACGGTGCCTGGGTCATAACTGGCTTTGGGCTGCTGAGGGCTGGGGTGGTCCCTGAAAGGTGGGCATTTTCTTTGAAATCATACCCGCTTTGCTGCAGGCCAACAGGAGACAGCAGAATCATCCTGGAGAGCTCTGTTCTCCGGGCTGTAGATACCTGAGACAGGAAATGCGTATTTTTAGGTCTGGGCATGGAGGAGACTTGGACCATGCAGCAGTGAGTGGAGCCCTCTCCCAGCTCTGTTTCTGCACTGAGACTCTCTGCTGCCAGTTTTGCTGGGAAACGTTGGGCAATGTTCCAGGGCCAGTGGCACACAGGGCCCCGAGTAGTGACCGTCTGTTGAGTGGCTGTGTGACTGCGTGCATTGAGCCAGCCTGGTGTAGTGAGTGTGCTCCCTTTGAACCAGGAGCCACTGCAACTTGCTTACACGTGTCTACCCTGTAAGTTGCTACCATGTAGAAATTCCTGATGTCAATACCCTTTGGAAAAGTGTTTACTAAACATCTTTTAAACAGGTTTTATTTATTTATTTGAGAGGTAGAGTTGAGAGAGAGAGAGAGAGGAGAGAGAGAGGTGTTCCATCTGCTGGTTCACTCCCCAGATGGCAGCAACAGCCGAGCTGGGCTGATCTGAAGCCAGGAACCAGGAGCTTCCTCTGGGTCTCCCACATGGATACAGGATCCAAGCACTTGCGCTATGTTCCACAGCTTTACCAGGCTCATTATCAGAGAGCTGGATGGAAGAGGAGCAGCGGGGAGGTGAGCTGGCACCCATTTGGGATGCCGGCGCCGGGGGCATCGGCTTAACCTACTACACCGTGTAGTGCTGATCCCTGCTAAACATTTGGAGTCTGGAAAGAGATGGAAGCCAAGAGGCACTCCACAGAGTCGAGAGGGCTGCCCCAGCTCCTGCGGTCTCTGCTAGTGACTCTGTGGGGTGGCTTTACTTTGGCAGATGTGGTCGCCTCTCTTGTGCCAGTCATTTGGCTCACTTAATGATGCAGGCATGCAAGGGGCCATGAGAATGAGGGAGCCTGTCTTGCACCTCTGCTGTGTGCCCTCCGGGCCCAGTGGGCTGCATGGGGTCTGGGACATTGCTTCTTTTTCAGTTCCATACATATGTGACTAACTCTTCTTACCATCATGCCCTAGATGGTTCTGAAAAATTAGAAAATAGAGATGAGCAGCGAGAGGGCAATGGACATCCCTTAGTGATCACGAATGCCAACACCTTGCTGTGTATCCCCCAGCCCATTCCATGTACATGTTTTCTGTCTGTTTTTGTTGTTGTATATAAGGTAGGATTCGACTTCACAAACCTTTTTATAGTGAATAATTTAATTCAATAGATCATTTTATTTTTAAAAATGTTTAAAAATTTGTATTTGAAAGGCAGAGAGAGAGAGAGAGAGAGAGAGAGAGAGATCTTCGAACCACTGTTTCATTCTCCAAATAGCAGCAACAGGCAGGGCCAGGTCAGGCTGCAGCCAGGAGCCAGGCATTCTGCATGAGTGGTAGGGGCCCAGGCCCTTGGGCCATCTTCCACTGCTTTCCTAGGCACATTAGCAGGGAGCTGGATGAGAAGTGAAGCAGCCAGGACTGGAATGGGTACTCCAGTATGGAGTGTGGGTATTGCAAGTGGTGTAACCCACTGTGCCACAATGCTGGCCCCAAGTACTCACTTTAATGTTCAACTCTCTGTCCCAGTTTTGATGAGTGTGTGGTACCAACTTACAAGGTGTGCCCGTGTGAGCCAGGCCTCCCTCCTCCCCGTAGGTGCTGAACCTGTCACCACCCATTGCCATCTTTGTTCTTTGAGCTCCTTCCTTCCAATACACCATCTACATCCCTCTTCTCCAGGAATTAAAAAATCGTCACTGTCTTCTAATGCCACAGACATCTTCTTGACCTTTGTTGAGAGCTGTGACCTGCTGTCTCCTCTACAGTTTATTTTATTTATCTATCTGTTTGAAAGGCAGAGTTACAGAGACAGAGAGAGACAGAGATATTTTCCATCCACTGGCTCTCTCCAAATGGCCAAGAGCCAGGGGTTTCTCCGGGTATCCCATGTGGGTGCAGGGGCCCAGGGACTCGGGCCATCTTCTACGGCTTTTCCAGGCACATTAGCAGGGAACTGGATCAGAAGTGGAACAGCCAGGACCACAAACCAGCATTCAAACGTGGAACACGGGCATTGCAGGTGGTGGCCAAACTGGCTGTGCCACAACATTGGACCCCTCTGTCAATTTCTGAAGCTGAGATAGACACTGGCGAGGGTTGAGGAGGAAGAGGGGGAAGGCTGTCAGGTGTCTTAGCTCAGTTGTGGTCTGCTTTTGTTTCATTTCTTCTTTTGTTTTCACTTAGCCATCCACCCACCCATCCTTCCATCCATCCATCCATCCACCCACCCATCCATCATCCATCCATCCACCCACCCACCCATCCACCCATCCTTGCAATCGAATGTTCTCAGGTATCTAGAATGGTGACTGGTATATAGCAGTTATTCAGTAAATAATTGTTGGATGGAAAGGTGAGTGATAAGAAATGCATAACACACAAGTCAAGGGTTTTGAGCTGGGAGGGTTTCTTTCCTACCAGTGGCTTGCAGTAGGTTTGCCTGTGAGACTCTCATCACCCCTGCTGGCGTGGTGTTTAGACTTGCTTCTGCTAAAGGGCATCCCCAGTCTTCCTAATCGTGCGGAACTCTCGTTCTAATGCAGTTATCCTTGGGGGAGCATCCTGCCTGATTTTCTTCTTCCTTGGGCCCCATGGAAGCAGACAAGGAAGGAGGGCAATCTAGGTGTACTTTTCTAAATGACTCTTTGATGAACGTCATTTCAGCAAATCTTTGTACACATTCTTAATTATTTCCCTAGGTTTAATTGCTAGAAGTGGAAATGCTGGGTTAAAGGGAATTCACATTTAAAAATCTGAAAACCTGTTGCCAAATTACCCTTCAGGCATATTATGTCAAATTATCCCCCTCCATCCACCTGCACACTGATTGTGACAATGCCTTTTCTTTATATTCCACCAATACTGAGTATTATTTTACAAGGGAATATCAGTTTAATATGTAAAGCATCTCATGTTACTTTTTGTTTCTTAAGCTTAATATATATATATATGTATACCCATATTTCGCATAGATATTTATCTCTATCTGTATGAGGGTATTTCAAAAAGCTCATGGAGAATGGAATTGAAAGATAGGTTTGGTTTGGTGCAAGAAGTTTCGAAGTCCATATGGTTTTTTCATAATTGGCCTTCTCCATGAATATTTTTGATACTGCTTATTTAAATGCATTTCAAAATTTTTGCACCAAAATATGTTTATCATCTTTTAAACTTGAGAGACAGAAAAAGCAGAGAGACAGACAAAGCTCCCACCTGCTGGTCCACTTCCCACATGCCTGCAACAGCTGGGACTGGGACAGGACTTAGCCAGGATCCAGGAACTCCATCCAGGTCTCCCAAATGGGTGGGGAGCCCAGCCACTTGGGAGCAGAGCTAACACTCAAACCCAGGCTCTCTGATGTGGGATGCAAGCATCCCAACTTGTGTCTTAACTGCTGGGCCAAACACCCACCCCTGTACCTATCTTTTAATCCATCTTCCTGTGAACTTACTGCAAAACCTTCATATATTTATATAGATATGAAAATACAGATCTTTGATGGATGTTTGTAATTCTTTTGGTGAAGAATTTGTGCCCTCTGGTTTCCTTTTGGATATTTGAATTTTTCTTTTTAATTGTAGAATCTTTTCCTACTTCAAAGTTATTAACCCTTTGTCCTATACATATCTTGCAATTGTTTCTTCCAAATTTTTCACTTGCCTTTTATTTTTGTACATGATGTTTTTTAATGAGATAAAAGGATTTGTGGTCAAATCTTTTAATCTATTCCTTCACTGTTTGTAGTGTCATGCTTTGAAAATAATTTCCTACCCCACTATTATATTAATATATTCCTAAATTCATCTTCTCATGTATTTATAGTTTTATTTTAAAATATAAATCTTTAATCCGTCAAGTACTGGTTTTGATGTATATTCTTAGAGCAACATTTTATACACGCACATCACACACATATCCTATATTTGTGATTTGTTACTTTGAATGAGATTTTAAAATTATATTTTCCAATTGAGGTATATATAGAGGTAAACTCTATTTACTGTTTCTTAAATTATGAATAAAACAAGTTTGAAATTACTGCAGAGGACTACATGGTGAAAAGTGAACGTCTTGGGGAAATCTCACATCTCCACCCAATCCCACACTCTGCCCCAGAAGCGGTTGTTGTCCAAGGATTGGTGCAGCTCTGTCCACGCACAAGTGCATGCAGACAGAAAGGAGTGCGTGGTTGTCACACACATGGAAATCCCATATGTGCTGACTCCCCACTTGGATTTGTCTTCCTAAGAACACAGAGATCCATTTGTTTCTCTAACACTGAAACAGGCTTTCCAGGATATGGACTTAGATGCTTCCTAAATGACTTACGCTTGGGTCATTCCCGTTCCTTCTGCGATGAGACAAATGCTCTGTAAAAGTTCTGGCACATACCCACATGAGTATTTCTATGAAACAGGTACCTGCGAGGGACGTTGTTACACTGAGCGGTGCCTGCACTTAGAATCTCCCTGGATAGTGCCCAACTGCTTTCCAAAACAGGTGCACCTGATTACAGGTCTGCAGATAGTATGTGAGAGTGGTCAGGCTCCCACACCCTTGCCAACAAATGTAGATGAAGCTCTTTGGCTGTTGACAGGCTGATGCACCAGACACTTTTTTTCTTTTTTTTACAAACATCCTTTAGCATTTTCCTGAAAATTTACTTTTCATTCAGAAATCTTTATCTGGATTCCTCTTAAAATGTCCTCTTTATATTTTTTTGCACATTTTGTTGAACTACTTATTCCCTGGCTTAATATAAAAGGGCTCTTACATATTAGCATCCAGTATGTGTGTGCCTCTGTGGCAGAAAAGTTGAAAACATTTTGATATTGTCTTTTGATTAAGGGCATGAGAGTTCTCTTTGCCAAAGGTTCTGAAAACAAAAGCTACTGCATTTTTATTGACAACTTCTTGGTTGTAACATTATTTGGGGGTTAAGTAATTTTGTGTGCAGTGTTTCATGCAAAGCAGGTTCAGAAGTTGGTAGCCCATTCCCAGGAGGTCTGCTGGCCAGTCTGCTCCTCCATTTCGGAGCTGACACATCACTTGGTCAAATCCCTTTGTCACCGTGGGGCCTTTTGTCTGCCAGGTGCGGCAACTTACTGTCCATTCCCATATACAATCCTGGGATTCCCACTGCTGTAATTTTGATGGGTTTGCACCTGCTGAGCACATGCCCTCTCCTTGTTTTCCTGGAGTTTGTGGGGCAGTTACTGCATGTGTTTCAGATAAATTTCACATTCCACTTGCTAAGTCTGATAGATGATCCTATTGGAAATTTGACTTGCATTTTTGATTAGCTTAGTAGGAACTTACACATTTTCACTGTCATTTTTTCCATCCATGAACATGGTGTACCTCATCATCTCTTCAGATCTTATTTTATGCCCTTCCATAAAGTTTTATGTTTCATTTTATGTGGGTCTTTTCCATTTCTTATTTACTTCTGGGTATTTGAAATTCCCTCTGGTAATTACAATTGGATTTTGATGTTCATGAAATGATTATTTTCAGTACATTGATTTTACTTTTGACATCTTACTGCACACTTATCAGTACTAATAGTTTCTACTTTGTTTTTTGGATTTTTTTGTATAGTTATCTTTAAGAGTTAATAATGACAGCTTTATCAGTTCCTTATCAGTCATCATATTTTATAAATTTTTTCATCTTTTGAAAAATTCAGATTGTTTGCGTTGGCTAAAATTTCTACAACAGTGTCTTCTTGCTAACTTTTATAGGAATGCTTCCAATATTTTGCCATCAAATATAACTTGTAATGTAGACCACTTATCTTTTTATAAATCAGGAAGGAATGTTGAGATTTTTCAAGTACTTTTGGGACATTGTTAATCTAATATGGTTATTCTCTTATAAGATATTAATTTAGTGAATTAGATTTCCCATTGTTGAATTAATCTTGAATTATTGGGGTAAGCTCCAGTTCTCTTTGATGAACTTAATGCTATTATACTATGGGGTTCATTTCATTCTTTTTTATTTTTATTTTTTAAAGATTTATTTATTTTACTTGAAAGGCAGCTTTACAGAGAGGCAGAGAGAGAGAGAGAGAGAGAGGTCTTCCATCTGCTGGTTCACTCCCCAAATGGCTGAAGCCAGGAGCCAGGAGCTTCCTCCGGGTCTCCCATGCAGGTGCAGGGGCTCAAACACTTAGGCCATCCTCTGCTGTTTTCCCAGGCCATAACAGAGAGCTGGATAGAAGAGGAGCAGCCAGGACTTGAACAGCCACCTGTATTGGATGCCCATATTGCAGTTGGCGGCTTTACTGGCTACACCACACCACCAGCGCCCAGAGATATTCTAACACCTCTGAAGCTCTTGTAAACTATAAGCATAAAACAGACCAGATTTTTTAAAACGACCATTGATTATATTTTACATTTATTCCATGGTTATCATTTCATTCAGGTATTGCACTTTGAGTCCTATCTGATCATTTTTCTTAGGTAGTTGCTTATTTTTTGTTGTATTTGTAAGTTTAGTGGTATAAGGTTTTTCTGTATTGTAATTGTTAAGAATTCCACTTTGCATCTGAGTTTATGTTCCCTTCCTTTGTCCTATGTGTATGTGTGTGTGCGCGCGTGTGTGTTTTCTTTCTTAATTCTTTTCCATATTGCCACATTTATTTTCTTGGTATCTTCAAAGAGCAGTCTCTCTTAGGGCGTTGGAGATAGGAGAAGGAGAGTGTTCTATTTGATGGATTTCTGCTAATATTCTTTTGAATCCCTTCCTTCTGCTTTTCTTGGGTTGTTTTTGCTCACCCCCATCCTCTTGAATTGAAGGCTTTTACTCCATTCGTTTTCAATGCCTTTCCATTTCTCTTCATTACACTGAAGGTCATAAGCTTTCATTTAACTGCTATATTAGCCACTTCCAAGAATTTTGGTTTGCTTGTTTTGCTACCATTTTGTTTTTAGTTTGATTCTGAACAGGTGTGAAATAAGATTTCTATGCTTTGGAAATCCATTGAGGTATTTTTGTAGGTATGGTCTAATCCACAAAACATTTTAGAATGTTGCATGAGTGTAAATAATTTATATTTTCCACTGGGTGTAGAGTTAAGTTGCTATATTCTTATTTTTAAAACCTACTTTCCTATGAATGGCTGAGGAAGAGCCATTCCGTGACGGATTGACAATGCTCCAGTGTTTGCATTATGTATCTTCAAGCTTCATTCGTGGGGACATGTGGTTCTCGGCTGACTGTATCTTGCAGTTCTTGACAAATCAAACCCTCTTTTGGAATAAAAATCTCTTTCACCTTTTAATGTTTTGGCCTTGAATGACATCTTATCTTATACTAGTAGTGTAATACATTCTTTCATTTTATTGGCATTGCTTTATTATGCCCTTTTCATTCCTGTATTTTCAACCTTTGTGTGTAAACTGAATTTCACATTTAGCTCAATCCAATGTCTCTTTTGTACATGATTGTAACCCATTAACATTTAGTAGGTTGACTGACATGGTTTCATTCCTGCTATCTAAATTTATGTTTTTTATTGTCTATTAAGTGTGGCATATCAAGTTCTATTTACTCCTTCTCTCTTTTATTATGAGGATTGCATTTTCTTTGTTCCATATTCTTTTTTGATTTACCAAACACTCACCCATGATCTGTTCCTGTAGTGGACACATTTCCGTTCTAGCATTTATGTTTGAATTTGTGTGTGAGTGTGTATGTGTTTGCATTCAGCATGCCTGTCCTTCCTGGAACAAGACAAACGCTCTAGCAAACTTTTTACTCTGTCTTTCCACCCCAGTCCCACCTCCTTTCCCTTTCTTTTATGTGACTTTTGAGCAAAAATATTATGCACTACCGATTATTTAGGGTTAGGTATAAATTTTTATTGACATTTGATTCACTCTTAATTTGCATTTTTTGCTTCCTTCGGCCCTCAATGGTTTTAGAGAGAGCGTGAATCCTTTTGTGTCTGAAAATGTGTTATTTTTATCTTGAAGATTTTTAAAAGAGATTTATTTTATTTATTTGAAAAGTGGAGAGAGAGAGAGATCCATTCACTGGTTCACTCCTCAGATAGCCACAACAGCCTGGGATGGGCCAGGTAGAAGCCAGTAGCTCCATCCAGGTCTCCTATGTGGGTGGCAAGGGCCCAAACACTGGGGCTGTCTCCCACTACCTTCCCAGGTGGATTAACAGGGAGTTGGATCTGAAGTGGAGCAGCCAGGACTCCAATTGGCATTGCAGGCAGTGGATTAACCCATCATGCCAGAACACCAGCCCTAGAATTCTAAGTTTAAAGTCACTTTCCTCAGCCTTTTGAAAATCCTGCCTGTTTTGACACATTCAGTGTTGTTAGTGAGAAGTCGGCTGGCATTCCAGTTCTCATTCCCTGTGATAAGCTCTTTCTGCTTCTTCTGATAACTTTTGCCCATTTGTTTGCAATTTGGAAGTTTCTTCTGATGTGACAGTGTGTAAATTTTGTTTCCAGAAGTTTTCCCAGCACCTAGGGAATTCTTTCAAATTTAACTCTTCATTTTTTTCCAGTCTCTAGCTACTCTTTTTGTTGTCTTTTTCATTTATAAACTGGAAATCTTCTTAGGTTTAATTTTTATAAATTATTAATTAAGTAATTAATTTTTATTTTATTTGAAATGGCAGGAGAGAGAGAGGGGAGAGAGGGGAGAGAGGGGAGAGAGGGAAGAGAGGGGAGAGAGAGAGAGAGAGAGATCTTCCACCTGTCAGCCCACAAGAGCCAGGGCTGACCAGGCTAATCCCAGGAGACTGGCACTCCACCCAGGTCTCCTAGGTGGGTAGCAGGAGCCCAGGTGCTGGAGCCGTCACCTACTGCCTCCCAAAATGTGCGCTAGCAGGAAGCTGAAACGAAGGTGGAGCTGGGACTTGAACCCAGGTACTCCGACATGGGATGTGCACATTTTTCAAGCAGTGTCTTAACTGCCGAACGCCCCACCCCAACACTCTTCCTGTCATCATCACCATCATCATCAAGTGGCTCCCTGTTCCACTTAGAGCACTTGTACTGGATTGCACCTTCTTTTTTGTTTGTTTGTTTTTTTAAAAAAGATTTATTTATTTACTTGAAAGTCAGAGTTACACAGAGAGGAGAGGCAGAGAGAGAGAGAGAGAGATTGGGATCTTCCATCCGCTGGTTCACTCCCCAATTAGTCGCAGTGGCTGGAGCTGTGCCGATCCCAAGCCAGGAGTCAGGAGATTCTTCCACGTCTTCCATGTGGGTGCAGGGGCCCAAGCACTTGGGCCATCTTCTACTGCCTTCCCAGGCCATAGCAGAGAGCTGGATCAGAAGTGGAGCAGCCAGGACTAGAACCGGTGCCCGCCCATATGGGATGCCAGCACTGCAAGCAGCAGCTTTACCTGCTATGCCACAGCGCCGGCCCCAGGATTGCACCTCCTTGTTGTTGATTTTTCTCCTTGATGTGCACTTCAGTGTGTGTGTGAGCATGTGCACAACTTCCACATCAGAAATTTGTCTGGGACCACGTCTATTCAGATTTTCAGATTTTCAGCTGAGATTTCTAAAAACTACGTATAATCAAAATCCGTGTTTCCAACACCTTTATTCTTTCTTGTCTGATTGCTGCATTTCCAAGCAGCCATTTCTCTTTTATTGGGTGGCGTGCTCTTTTTTTCTTTGTAGGGACACGAGTTTGCATTTGTAATTAAATTGTTCTTGTCCTGTAAATTCCTTTTGTTTCTTCTGGGTTCATCTTGGTTCTTCTTTTGTGTGTGTTTTTAGCTTCCCCAGCGTGTCCAGGGATTGTTGGTATTGATGAAGAGAGGACTGGTGGCTCTGGGAGGGCGACCGTGACTTTCCCAGGCTTCCCCAGTGCGTGGGAGAGCTGCCGGCTGGCTCCTGGCTGCCGGGGGCGGGGCTCCAGATTCACTTCACGCATGTGGGAGGGGCAGGCAGACAGGACAGCACACCCTGGGCCTTGTCTGCCTTCCTCCCGCTCTCCGCAGTCCATCTGGCTTCCTGTCTGCTCCCTACCCTATCAGAAAGGATGCACACATCTCCTATCTGAATGCCGCTTCAAGTCCTGGCTGCTGCACTTCCAATCCAGTTTCCTGCTAATGCGCCTTGCGAGGCAATGGAATATGGTGCCCGTGCTTGGGCCCCTGCAGCCACGTGGGAAACCAGGATGCAGCTCCTGCCTGCCGGCGTTAGCCTGCCCCAGCCCTGGCTGTTGCAGGCATTTGGGGAGTGAACCAGAGGATGGGAGATTTCTCTCTTTCTTTCTGCCTTTCAAATAATGAAGAGAAATGATTTTTTTTGAAGAAATGACTGTAACTCACCCTGCTTCATTTTTTCATCAGTTGATTCCTGTCTTTCAATCTCCACATTTCATGCTCTTTGGGGTGAGGTTGACTTCCTACCCCTCTGTTTGTGATTCTGAGTTGCTCTGGATCAGCTAGTTTGTTTCAAGTGCTTCCCTCCGAATATATCGGAGACCTTTTTTTTTTCTTCTACTTCTCTCAATTCGATCCCACCCTTTTTCCATCTTTCAGGAATATTGTACTATTTCTGGCATGCTGATCACTCCCTTTCTTGATCCCTAATGCCAGTAGGGAATTACTTTATATGAAAAAAAATCTATGCCATTTACAGAGATTTTGGGAACAATGAAAGAAGTTAGATGTACTCAGGTTTTTTTTTTCAGATTTTTTAAAATTTATTTTACAGGTAGAGTTATAGACAATGAGAAAGAAACAGACAGAGAGAAAGGTCTTCCTTCTGTTGGTTCACTCCCCAAATGGCCGCCACAGCTGGCGCTGCGCCGATCCGAAGCCAGGAGCCAGGTGCTTCTTCCTGGTCTCCCATGTGGGCGCAGGGCCCAAGCACTTGGGCCATCCTCCACTGCCCTCCAGGGCCACCTCAGAGAGCTGGACTGAAAGAAGAGCAACCGGGACTAGAACCCGGCGCCCATATGGGATGCCGGTGCCACAGGCAGAGGATTAACCAAGTGAGCCACGGCGCCGGCCCCAATGTACTCAGTTTTCTACCTTGATAAAATCTACTGCAGATTATGCTTAAATTTCGACTCTGTTTGAATATTCAGTAGGGTTTCTAGATGGTCAAGCATACCTTTAGAAGGCAATTTTTTTTTTCTGTTTCCAACATTTACAGCTCTTACCCAAGTTTCCTTGCTGATTACATGGGCTGGAACTGCCATATAATAGTTTAGGATTAGGGTGATGGGGGTCTTTACATCTTCAGCTTATTTTTAATGTTTATTAACATTGTCCCTCGTGTTTTACCGTAGGCATAATTGTGGGTTGCTTTGAGATGGGTATTTTAATTATTTTGGTATCACTATGGATTTTTTAAAATTGTAAATGAATACCCAGTTTTGCTAGAGGCCTTTCAACATGTATCAGAATGATGGGGTGGCCCAGCATGCCGGATGTCTGAGTATTGCGTCATTGTTTCTGACACCCAGGAAGCCTTCCTGGGGGAGGTGGGCTCAGGAAGGACCTGTCTCTGGCCAGCTCACTGTGGCCTTTCTTCTCCGCTTCCCTGTTGATGTGCCTTTGTCTACTCTTGCTGTGCTGTGGGTGGAGCCTGGCTGAGAGGAAATTAACTTCACGCCCTTGATTCCACCGACGCTGTGTTAGGCACTCAGCAAGCAGTGGTTGGGCTGAATGGGACTATTTAGGCTTCTAGGGCTGTAAAAATCCACATGTCCCAGGAGAGAGACGAAGCTCGTGGCCACTGCGTGAGATAACGACTTTATTCGTTCACTTTCATCACATGTTGGAGACATCAGCATGGACACTTGGCGCTGGCCCCAGGGACTTGCTGAGATGGGACAGTGCTGGCTGCTGGGGAGGTGGGGACATCGCCTAGGCTTGGAAAGACTCCGTGATGGCAGAGCAACTCAGAGACAACCGTCTGCAGCCTGCAGCCCTCCCTAAGCACTGCCTGTGGGAACCACATTCAGAAACACGCGTGCAGTTCCAACACTTTCATCACCACGTGGCTATTACGGCCGCTGCTATCTAAAGTCTGATTTGATCCTAGTCAAGGCAGATACGTGGCCAGGTACCCAAACATTTTAAAATAAGAAGGAATAAAAGTGTTACAGGTTGGGCTCTGTGGAATGAGGGTACATTTTCTTCATTTAAATTTTCTCTCTAAAAATAACTGTGCTTTTCTGCTTAGAAAAATGACACATGCCCGGGAAGTAATTTGGAAAATTCCGTAATAGCATTCAGAAGAAATTTAGTGCCCCCTCCAAAACAATATTTTGGTATGTTTCCTTGCATTGTTTTCTATACATTTGTGCTTCCCTTTTCAGAATTGGAAGCTAACGGTAATCAGAGCTTGATGTCTCGCTGAGAGTCCTATCACAAGCATCTTCCCATGCTCTGAGGTGGTTTTGGGAAGCCAGATCCTTAATGCATTATACTACCCAGCAAATTAGTGTAACTGCTCCCCGGCTCTTGGACATTTGGGGCATCTGTGACTTTTTGTTACTATAAATGGCACGCCAGTACAATTCTGTCTGATAGCATTCTAGTTCTGGGAGTGGAACACTGAGTCATCGTGTTATAAATATTTTGAGACTATATCATCCCAAACTGCTTCCTGAAAAAGTGTACCAATTTCCATTCTTCCTGATGCCACCTAAGACCATCCCTTATCTGTGATTGGCAGCAGCCATTGTCACACACACACACACACACACGCACACGCACACGCACACGCATAGACGTGCCTGTGTGTGTCTGGCCAATTTTACAGTAGATGATGAAGGTTGTTTCTGTTGTTTTACAACAGTTTCTACCCAGGACAGATTACATAAAGGAAATCCAGACAAGAAGGAACCTGAAGGAGTAAGAAGGAACCTGGAGGAGTTTTGGCCTGGGTCCGAGTACAGGCAAGGAGTTCAGTTCCCCACATGTGCTCACATCTGGGGAGGCTCCTCTCACTGCAGCTCACCCCACCCAGGCAGGACTCCTAACGGGTCCCCTGCTCCATGGTGTCCTTGCCAGGCACGGAGAAGCCATCAGCAGCCCGGGGAGCTTAGTGAAGGGGAAAGAGAATAGAGAAGCCGGAGGACAGAGTCCTCACCAGGGCTCTTCCCGGGGGCTGGAGGAGGGACCGGCTTGTGACAGGCGGCCTGGAGATGAGTCATGGCCCGGCGCTCGCAGGGGTTGAGGGCAGGCCGGGGAGCTGGGCACCGAGGGTGCCGGGCGTGTGTGGGGCCAGCCTGCGTGCCACACTCCCAGCGATGTCCCAGGCAACTGCTGTGCGTGGCTGCGAACAGAGTGTGGCTTAATGCATTTAACAAGCTAATGTTTGTGCTCTTGGGCCCTGTGCACATTTAAGAATTAATTAAATCCTTTAAGGAAGTCATTTATGTTTGAGACCAAAGAAGATACTCAGGGGCCAAAACAACCCCGAAGAAGAAGGTCCAATCACAGCTCTTACGCCTGGCAGGTCCCGCCAGGCGACTTCCTAACCCGCTGATTGCCAGAGCCCAGTGCACAGATCCTGTTAACCCATTCTCTCCAGAAAGCTCCTGGGGAGGCATATTAAACGCGAGTTATTTTCAATTTCATCTAAGGTGTCTCTATCCAATGCAGTTACTTCAAAGTCTGCAGTGTGGGATTCGAAAAATCTCTTAGCATCATCAATGTCTTAGAAAAATATATTACCAGGAAGTGGAGCTGCTACTTGTGTGTTAATTACAACAAGGCGGCCGCCGCACACAAAATCTCCAGCGTCGCAAGCACCCGCCCAGGCAATATCAGGAGAAGCAAAGTCTTCTTAAACAGCATCCTAAATTCTCTTCTCTCACCCTTTGAGAAAAAGTGTGGCTCGTTGCGAAGCTAAAGCCCATCTATTTAGTTATTCTTATAAAGATGTCGTGGCTACGTGAATGCTTTCTCTCCTGGAAGGGAATATCTGGTAGGGTTTCAGGAGCCGGCGTCTGAACAGCTTGGCCGTCTTCAGTCTTTGTCTCATGGGGGGCAGGCACGATGACCCACGCAGGCCAGGCCCTGAGTGCCAGGACCTGGGCCATGCCGAAGACAAAGGCGTGGCTTGCGTGTCTGGTTTTTGCCGTCCCTGCTCTTCTTCCTGGGCAGGCTGAGAGTTGTTCCTGTGTGGAAATGCTACTCTTCTTTCTCCTGGACGTGAGGGGAGCATGGGTTCCAGGAGACGAAGCAGACCCCTGACCATGGCAGTCCCGTGAAGGGAATCAAGTCGGGGACAGGGGGAGGGAGGAGAGCCCAGGAGGCACAGAGCAGGAGAAATCCATGTATTTTCAAATGATTTGTTTCCTTAATGGGAAGGAAAGATCGATCAATTCCCATCTACTCAGAACTTCTTAAGAAGACCTTCATCTCCTAGGGCCCAAGGTCCTTCCTGGGTAAAGGGGAAGCTGGGGAGAGTCTGTGTGGACCAGGGAGAAACTGGGCGACAGGATGTCCAAGGAGGCTTCGGGGCAAGAGATACGGGGACCCCTGCCGGAAATAACTCCAGTGTCGGCGTTAGAGGCCCAGCCCCACTCAGTCGCCCCCAGATCTCCAGGAGAAAGCCCTTTGGGGCTCCCGGGGTGTCCTTTTGTACCCCTCTACTGTTGCCAAACTCCTCTGCAGGAGCAGAAGCAGGCTCCAGGCCAGCGCCTGCTGCAGGCAGCAGTGTTCAGCCAGAATTTAATAACATTGTTCTCATTTTATTTATTTTTATAATTACCTTTAATTTAGAGCAAGTGATACAAATTTCCATTTAGGGTAATGATATAGTTTCCCTTTAAATGCATTAAAGTAAAAAATAGTGAATTAATTAAAAAAATATTAGCAGGGGTACAAAAACATGGCAAAAACCTGAAGGCGGTTTATTGCGGTGCGGCTACAGACGGGGCAAGGCCCAGGAAGGTGCTGTGTGATCGGGCACACGAGCTGCAAGGCCCTTTTAGACTATTGCTGTGTTGTTTATTTTTCTGAAACAGGTGAGGGGTCTTTGAGCTGCGGAAGAGTTTAGAATTTGGGAGAGCAGAGCCAGATACATGGACCCCAGAGGTTTTGCCTTGGATTCCAGCCTGAGGAACATCAACCAGAAAGATCCCCAGAGACAGTAGCCCCCTACCTCTTAGAGCACCCATTTTCCCAGAAAAACTTATAGATGCCCGGAGGGCCTAAGGACTGTGCTGCCCAAGGATCATCTCCCTGGATGTCAGGCCATGTGGTGATGGGTTCCCTGTGTCCCCACCCTTCCTCTGCATCCCCCCCCCCCTTCCCTGCAGCAGCGTATTTTGGAGCTCTTACTGTATTCTCCCAGCTCTCAGGGTTGGTATCAGATCCAACCCTGTTCCTTTTTAGAGGAGACTTGGTCCGTTTTCATAGCACCCAGCACTTAGAAGAAGCTCAGTTACTCATTGCATCCACCCACACATCCATGCATCCATCCATTGATCCATGCATGCATGCATGCATCCGCCATCCATCCATCATCCATCCATCCACCATCCATCCATCATCCATCCATCCACACATCCATCCATCATCCATCCATCCACACATCCATCCATCATCCATCCATCCATCCTTCTACACATCCATCTGTCCATACATCCATCTGTCCATCCACAATCTATGCATCCGTGCACCCACCCACCCATGCATGCATGCACCCATCTGTCCATGCATCCATCTGTCATCCACCCCTGCACCCATCCATCATCCATCCACCCATGCATGCAGGCATGCCTCATCTGCCTGTCCGCACATCTACCCCTTGATCCCTCCTCCTCTCCCTCCTCTACATACCCACACATTCCCCCACCCACGCATCCCCTCCCTTCATCCACCCAGCCATGCATCTGCCTCTCCATCCACTCCACAACATTTACCAAGAGTATTCTGTATCTTCTACAATAAGGAAGCTAAACAAGCAGAAATCTGCTGGGTGCCTAGCACTCAGGTGGGCGTTAGTGACACAACAGTAACAGATGGAGATGCTGGCAGTGCCATCCAGAGTGTCTGACCGGTTGGAGACGCAGACATGAGACAAGTAGCAGTTCCGTGCCAGGTTCGGTGAATGAACGCGGGAATGAGCAGATCAGTGAATCCCTTTTCTCTGTCACTGCTGAGAGTTGAGACCCGTGGCATCCGAGGACGCTGGGGGTGAGCACAGTTTTGTAGGTCAGGGGTTGCACATGCAGGCCCTGGCCAGCTGAATTTCTCGAGTAAGATGACAGGCTTTGCACAGCTCGTTCAATCTGTCCCCAGCTGCCAGGGCCTGCCCAGCCTGTGCAAAGGGCACTCAAGGGCAGGGCTCCCTGCTGGGGTCTCCAGCAGGAGCCAAGCTGGAAGCAAGGGCAGCTGTGATGGGGCATGGAGCAGGGGCGTGGTCACTGCGAAGGGAGGCAGGGAGGTGGGGCAAGTGCGAGCAGTGACTTGACTGGGATTCCAGGGGAAGCCAGGCAGCGGTGGGCCGCAGGCTCTCTGCCAGGGCTGAGTGTGGCTTCGGGCGAGTCTCCCAGGGTCTGGTCTGGGCACTGTCCTGTCCACACATAGGCCCTTGTGCTTTGCTGGGGAGGGGCTGCGCTGACCCCTTGCTTGCTAGCAGTACATGCAGGGGCTCCTGGCAGCTAACCCTGTGGCTCAGCTGGTGCCTGTCTGCGGACGCTTTGTGTCTGGGCCACAGGGCCTTGCTCCAGCTCATTCTCCCTTCAATTGTCCACCTGTTCCTGGGTGCCCTGTTCCCAGCCCCTTGCACTCCTGCATGCTCACACGGGTCTGCAGGGGGCCTGAACTTGGAGCCAGAGAATCAGTGAGAGCCTGGTCCCTCTGAGCCTTTCAGGCTTTGGTTACCTTCACTGTCAAATAAAGAAGAGGCCAGGAATCCCCAGCTCTGGTGCAGGAGTAATAGACGAAGCACTGGTGTGCACCAGGCAGCCCTCTGGGCTTCAGCTTTGACATCCCTGTGGAAGTGACACTCAGCTGTAGTTCAGGGTGTGCAAGGGAGGGGAGGATGGGCGTGGAAGAGGACAGTGCGGGCAAATGATCTCTGCAGGGAGGGAGCCTGTGAGATGCACGTATACTACGTCACTTCCTCAAAGCAAGCAAGCAGAACCCGAGGGGAAAGACCCAATGGTGGAATTTCAAATCCCTGGGCACATGTCAGGATGGCAGCGGAGCAGAGGGAGGGATGCCTTTTCCCCCCACTGGGGAGGGCTCATTCCGTGTCCAGGAAGCAGAGTGGTAGGCCCAGCCTCCTATCCCCCACAGCACGTGGGACACTTCTGAAGGAGCCCGTGCCAGTGCATGGCTCAGGGCCCTTGGGCTGTGCCTGGAGCCTCCTGGGCTCAGGCTGGCCTCCTTGGAATGAGCTCAGCCAGAGAAAGCACAGATGAGAGGGAGCTGGCACGATCCCGGAGCCAGGAGAGCACCAGACAGGCAGAGCGGAAGCTGCAAGAGCTGCAGGCGTTCCCGGAGGAAAGGGTGGTTTTGTTTTTGTTTATATCAACCAAGATGCCTTTGTTTTCAAGGGGCAGAAAATTCAGCCAACACTGAATGAAGCTACCAGGTGACTGCTCTGGCTCTTGTGAGTGCCAAGTATGTACACAGCTCAGCTTAAGTTGCCGTTTGACCCAGCATCCCTGAGCAGCCACCTGCTCGGCTCCTCCGTCTCCTCAGCCTTGGCCTTGTCCCCGAGTGCTGCACAGCCCCATGTGCAGCCATGTCACACTGTTCTTGGTCACAAAACAGCTGCCACAGCTCCGGACCTCACTTCAGCACCTGAAGCATCCTTCAGTTCCCCAACAAGCCTTAGATCTCACTCATTGTCTTGAGTGAGGTCACAATGTGCTGAGCCTGAGCCAATCGCCAGGGTCAGGGCTTGAGATATTGTGATTGGCTCATGTGGACCCCCCAGTCAGGGCCTGGATGCTGGCCACATCTCACCCAAGCTACTGAGGAGCCTGAGGGGACCTCCCTTGTGTGAGTGGGGGGCAGGGTGCCTGTCCGGGCCTCTGTGGGTGGCCCAGGAGTCTGGACCTGATTAACCGGGCTCCCCTTGGTATGGCCGTGAGTATGCAGGAGGCGCCAGGCCCTGCTAAGAGCACTGAGCGAGAGCCGAGAGTCCTTCGCAGAGCTGGGCTTAACTTCAGCACCAGGCTCCCTGCCCGGCAGGGCTGCTATGGGTCAGTGCCGCTCACACGCCCCGGGCAGGCAGGGCTGCAGGAGCCTCCCCGAGATGTTCTCCCTGGGCGAGATCTTTGCTACCCTTGAGGGAGCTACAAACAGGTAATGCTTGGCTTCCTCGGGCCCGTGGTATGAGAAGCTTGAGTTACAAAATGCTCTGGCTATTAAAAAGCTGCTACTGACTTTAACGGCAATAAAATATCTGCTGTTTATGAGTAATTAGCCACTTCTGGAAAAGAGCTCTGTTCCTTTAAATTTATGGGGTGCCTTGATTTATGCATTTCATGGGGGGATGTCATGTGACATCACATCAACCTGATGTAATTTGATGCAAATCAAACGCAGGAGGCAGCGAAGGGGCCCCCTTGTCTCCAGCCTCCCGGCGTGCACGTCTGTTTCACTCACTCAGAAAAGACTTGGGGGACTCTTTATCTTGTCACCCTCGGGCTGACCACCCTTCAGGTGCTTCTGGGGAGAATTTGCCATCCCTTGCGTGGCAGAGGCGCCAATTCTTCAGGTCTTTCGTGAGCACCTGTGTCAGGTCCTGGGCTCTGCAGAGACCTGGCGAGGCTCACCAGGAGAGACGCTCCCTGATTTTGAGGGCACCGGGGGCTGGCCCATGCAACCAGGACATGGTATAACCAGGAGTCTCATTTTATATTCTCTGATTGGAGAAGGAACTGTGAAAAATGCAGGGCTGGAGAGCTCAGGTGCAGCAGAGGGGAGATGTCTTAGGGATGGGTTTTAGAGCGGCGGGATCCTCGTTTGGTAGTGCAGTGGGCAGAGGCAAGGGTGCTGAAGAGTTCATGGTTGGCCGTGCGTCTATTTGTGCGTTATTTCTTCTACTTCTTTGAAAGATAGATTCATTTATTTATTTGAAAGTCAAAGTTATACAGAGAGAGAAGGAGAGGCAGAGAGAGAGAGAGGGGTCTTCTATCCGATGGTTCACTCCTTAATTGGCTGCAACAGCCGGAGCTGCACCGATCCAAAGCCAAGAGCCAGGAGCTTCTTCCGGGTCTCCCATGCGGGTGCAGGGGCCCAAGGGCTTGGGTCATCCTCTGCAGCTTTGCCAGGCCATAGCAGAGAGCTGGATCAGAAGTGGAGCAGCTGGGCTCGAACTGGCACCCATATGGGATGCCGGCGCTTCAGGCCAGGGCATTAACCTGCTGTGCCACAGCACCGGCTCCACATTATTTCTTCTTGCATCCGTCTGCCCCTCCACTCATCACTCCATCTCTCCATCTCTCCATCTATCCCTCCATCCTTCCACCCATCCATCATCTACTTAGCATCCACTGTCTTGAGTGCTTTGGAGCAGTCAAGGAGAACAAGACAGACATACATCCTCTCTGTCCTGTGTCACCTCAGATGGCTCATTCCCTATCTCCAGTTAATCTGTGTCGAAGTGGGCACATCAGACGAGGTGAGGGGGAATGAGATGCTTGCTGAGACACCCTCAGCTCTGCCACCCTCCTCTTCACTGTGTGTGTGTGTGCACCCCTTCCCTCAAGCAGCATCTCGGTGCAAGGCAAGAAGGCGGGCACATCTCGTGAGAGCGTAGTCTAGGCGAGTGATGGGGAGTGAGACTGGCTACAGGGCAGGCGTGACTGTTTGGTAGACATCTTTGGCATGAACGTGGACAACGTGGGCTTTTGAGCTTTGACCTTGGTGCTTGAATGGAGACAGTCCAGGGCTGCAGAGAGAGTGAGCAGAAAGAGGCAGCATCCGGGGCCATCACCCTCAGTGAGGTGAGCGAGTCGGTTGGGTGTGGCTGTGGCCCTGCAGGGCAGCTTGCTTGTCGGGATGGTTGGAGGCACTCTCGTTGGTTTCTTGGGGTAAAGTTGAAAGCCCAAACTTCGTCTTTGCACACCAGAGCCTTTCCGGTTCCCGTCTGTGTCAAGCCTGTGTCTGCAGACATCTTCCAGAGTGCTCAGCCTGCTACCCTGGCTCCCTGGAGGCAGCACCGTGAACCCTGGGTAACAGCGCTGGGCTCCTGGCGTGACACGAGGGAGGCCACTTTACCTCCTCCCTGGCTCCCGTAGAGCAAACGTGGGGTTGCGCCAGGCTGGCACAGAGGAGATGTGGGGTCCTCACGTAGTCTCCGTGCAAACATAAATGTAATTGTTTTAGGCTGGAACCTTGCAACGTCTTGCTTCCTAGTAGAGAGTGGCGTTTTTATGGTCATTAGCCAAATTCCTTTTCTTCTGTGAACTGCCTGTTCTCAGGCCTTTTGTGCTAAACGCAGATGTTCAACGTGTTCCGCCGTGCTGCGAGTGCCTTTAAAAACAGACACGGTAAAGGTTCTCACCCCCTCAACAACCACACAAGCCTGGGGCTGTTGGATTCCCCTGAGGTTTTCAAATGGGTGGCGGGAGCAGGACCCAGTGTGACCACAGACCTGACACGGATCCAATGTGTTGGTGTGTCATTGCTAATAGTAGTGACTGTAGAAAGAGGAGGAGGAGGCGGCGGCGGCAATAAACTTCCCGTGGCACCTGCTCCATGCCGGGCACCGCTTCGAGCACTCTCTGTCATGACCTCACTCCATCTCCCAATGACCTTATTGCCACCACCGCATCACAGGTGCCTGACTGCTGAGCCGCACCTCGGAGCTCTTGCAGAATCAGACACAGTTTGCTTTCTGCCAGCAGCCACTTCCAGTTTCCCTTTGTCACACAGAGTCCCAGAAAAGGGACTCCAGTGGGAGCCCAAAAAGGCTCAGCGGCTGCTCTGGGTTGGCCACGGTCAATTCTGAAAACTGCCTGCAGCTAGTGTGGCCCTTGCCTCCACACCGAGCTACTGAAGTTTAATGATGCCCCGGGGTGGCCTGAGGGCTTAGCCTGGGGAAATGCCACTTGGCCACCTGAAGCCAGGGAAGGGGATGACCGTGTCTCAATGCTGACAGTGAGGTACAGCCGGTCCAGGACAGGTGGACCTCGTGCTGTGGGCTCTGCATAGTCCAGGGATGGGGTTTCCTGTCTGGAGGCAGGGAAGCACTCACTGCTGTTTCATGCTTCCCCCAGCATCCAGCTCCAGAATCAGGGCTGGGCTGAGGCAGTGGTCGGCCTGCTTGGTTCACAGAAGGGCAGCTGTGATGCACAGCGTCATCCAGGCTGGGCTGCAGGTGGGGTGGGGGGCATGGGGGGGCCCACCTGGTGTCAGGGGTCAGCCACTTTCTGTCTTACCACCAAGCAGGTGCACCCCGGCACAGGAGGCCAGTGTCCGTGTATGGAGGAGGGGGCATTCGTCACTCGGTGCTTCCTGGTGCCTGATGGGTGTGAGGCACTGTCGCAGGCACCTAGGAGCATTGTCACCATGGAGACAGGGACTTGTCAGCCACCCCTGGCATTCTGTCCTGCTCTAGTTGGCTTCCTATTCCTGATTGTGTGCAAGGATCTGGGACTGGGGACAAGGTGTTGGGGGGGTTCCAAGTAGAGAGTGTTGTCCTGCAGGGCCAGCTGGCCCCCAATGCCTGCTCTGAGCTGGACATGGAGAAGACAGAATGAACAAGATGTGGTCACTGCTCCCAAGAAGCTCCTGGTCCTCTGACCTTTGGCAAGGACACACAGCACTCAGATGCACCTGTGGTCCCTGTGGCAGGTGTTCCGGGTCCCCTGGTCCTCTTGCTGGTGAACTCCTGGTGCTTCCGATCTGCAGAGCCCAGCACAGGGCCCCGTGTACAGTAGACAGTTGGAGATAATAGATGAGACTTTGCACAAACAAGCAAGTGGAGGCAGGGAGGGCAAAGGAGAGGAAGTTTTCTGGCGGGCAGGTGGAGGGGCCTGGCATTCAGATCAGCTCACCAGCAATTGCATGCTCTCATCACCTGCAAAGCACCATGCCCAGGAGGCCCAGAGAGGGGCTGAGCGTGGTGAGACAGGGTCCCTGGTGCCTCGTTCTAAGACCCAGTAGCATTAGCTCTTTACAGGGGGCTGGGAAGGATGGGGAAAAGGAGTGGCTTCGTGGATGAAGTGACAGCCACGGAAGGCCCTGTGGTCCACACTTCTCCCCCAAGCTGCAGAGGAGCAGAGGACAAGGTTGCCCTGGTAGTCCAGGACTGGCCTTGGGGTCCAAGTCTTCCTCTCTGGATCTCCTGCCTGCACCCCAAGGACAGATGCTTTGCTGGGGGCCTGCAGCCTTTGTTGCCTGTTCCATTCATTCATTCATGTCCACATGCAATCCTTCATTTCTTGGTTGATCCATTCAGCAAGTATTCATTGGGTGCTTCCCCTGTGCCTGGCACTGGGGACGCCCTGCACAGGTGATGGTCATGGTCTGGCCCTTTGGGAGGGCTGGGCAAGTGGACAAACACACCCAACCCAGTGGGAAGCTGCCAGGAGGGGTGAGGCAAGGGCACGGCACAGACACACGAGAAGGCTGTGCTCTGGACCCGGGGCATGAAGGAGGGCCTCCTGGGTGAGTGGCCTTTAACCTGTGAGCAGGTGCCAGGGCACAGCGGTAGGTGGTACGGATTGCAGGGATGGTGTTTCGGGCCAGGCCCTGAAGTCACCCCCAAGCTGAGGCTTGACAGGGGCTGTGTGTTATGTGCAGATGAGCCAGAGGATTCTCTGTCCTCAAGTCAACCCCCCTCCATCTTTCCTGGCAGTGGTTAGAAGTTTGTCTCCGTCCCTAGGGTCCATCTTCCTGGGGGTGGTGACACCCAGAACTGGACCAGAAGCTCCTACATGCCCACAGGCCCACATGCGCCCCAGCTCCCAGCACAAGCCACTACTACCCAGCACAGGGGCTCATGGGCTGGTTTTCTCTCCCCTGCCAGGAGGCTGGCCCAGAGAAGGACAGGAAGGGCCAGCCTGGTGACCAGTGCAGGCACCAGGGCTGCCATCCTGGACACTGCGAAGTCCAGAAGGGGCTGAGGCCCTGGCCTGGCTCTGCCAGGCTCTGTGTGTTGGCCTCAGCCCAGTGGTTGCAGGCAGTGGAGGACGGGCTGGTGCACGTGGCTGTCTTACGCAGCACCGATCGTGGGGACTTACGGGGTGATGTGTCTCTAAGCCATGTCTTCGACAGGTGCCCCATGAACGAATCTCCCAGGGCTGACTTCTATGAATATTTAAAAATCAAGCTCCCTTTGATCACTCTTGCATATGTGCATCTTACATTATATTTAGTTTTGCACTGCATCAAATCTGAGGGCTCTGTGAAATGAAAATAAACCGTGTGACACGATATCATAGTCCGGAAGTGTTCAGATGCAAATGGCTTTCATGGGGTGGGGGGGAGGGGAGCGGTCGCTGGTGCTTGTTCCCTGGCCCTGCCGCCCGCCCGTGGGGAGGAGTCCTGTGACTGCAGGGCAGCGGCTGTGTGCTGAGGCTTGTGGCCCCCTGCGTGGCCATGTCAGAGCAGGGAGCCAAGGCGGGTTAATAGGGGATTAAATCTCCAACTTCCTGCCATCACCAAGTCTTGTTTTAAAAGGAAAGAGAAAGCCAGCAAGAGAGGAATAATCAATACACTTCATGACAACTGCTGGTGCTTTTTCCACTTTTGTCTTATCATTTTAAAGAGTCATTAAAAAGTCTTTATTTTATTTGAAGGGCTGAGACACTGAAAAGGGGAAGGAGGGAGGGAGGGAGGGAGAGAGAGAGAGAGAGAGAGAGACTTGTGTCTATGGGTTCAGGTTCACTCCTCAGATTCCTGCAGCAGCAGGGGCTGAACCAGGCTCAAATTGGGAGCTGGGAACTCATCTGGGTCTCCCACTGGGTAGCAGGGATTCAGTCAAGCACCTAAGCCCTGGCCTGCTGCCTCCCCAGGTACACCCTGGCAGGAAGCTGGGTTCAGAAAAGCAAAGACACAAAGCCAGGCACCCCAATAGGGATGTGGGTGTCCCAGTTGGCGTCTTCACTGCTGTGCCAACTCCTCTCCCCTTGAAGAGTCATTTTAAAGGTGAACCATTTGCTAAGGGCGTAAACCTACATCGGGGTACCTTCAAAAGATTTGCTGAGAAACAGGTTTAAAACCTAGGTTGATTTTGGCACCCCAAATTTTTGAAATGCATGCCTAGTTTTTCCATAATATGTATTTTTTCCTGCATACAGTTGTAAAGCTGTTGCGTGCTTTCTGGAGACGTGGCTGGGCCAGCTGCCTGAATGGAGACCTGCAGGGCCAACCGGAGGGCGCTGTGCTCTCGGGACCTCTGGAGTCCCTCCTCCAGGAATTTGACAGCAGTGCTAAGGCGGCTCGCACTGAGCCTTACCCATTAGGCTGCTACTGTGCTGAGAGTTTCCCAAGCCCCTGTTTTTGCACCCTGCCTGGCTGGGCTTTCAAGTCTGCTCCCAGCCCGCCATTCCTGCCCCCAGAACATTCATTCCATGTTCAGTCTACATTTTGCACATGCTGGTCCCTCTGTCCCATGTACCCTTCCTCCTGCCCTCTACCCACGGACGTGCTCAAGGCTCAGCCAGGGGCCTGGCCACTTGCCCCTCGGTCTTCCTTGGCTGTCTCTCCTGCACACCCACCCACTGGGCCCAGCCTCCCAGCATGCTCTCAACTCCTCCGTCTCAGCCTCTGACCTCAGCCTGTCATCTCCCTGGGCCCATCTGTCTTCCCCTCCCTGAGTCAATTTTCAAAAGCAAGGTCTTGCTTGTAGATCTTCAGATCTGTTCACTTTCCGTCACCTGCAGGCATTAAAACATGTTATTGAATAACACGAATCCTGCCTTACAAATGCACCAATGAGATTGGCAGTGAGAGTGCTTTTTAAAAAAGTTATTTATGTTTTTAGGGTCTGGCATTGTGGTGTAGCAAGTAAAGCAGCCTGCAATGCCAGCGTCCCATTTGGGCGCTGGTTCAAGTACCGGCTGCTCCACCTCTGATCCATCTCCCTGCTAATGGCATGGGAAAGCAGTGGAAGATGGACCAAGTGCTTGGGTGCCTGCACCCATGTGGGAGACCTGGAAGAAACTGCTGGTTCCTGGTTTTGGCCTGGTCCGGCTCCAGCCTTTGCAGCCATCTGGGGAGTGAACCAGAGGATGGAAGACCTCTCTCTCTCTCTCTCTCTTTCTCTCTCTCGAACTCAGACTTCCAAATAAATGAATAGATCCTTTAAAAATTCATTTATTTATTTGAGAGGCAGAAGGACAGAGAGACAGAGGTAGGTATGTAAGAAAAGTGCTCTCATGCACTGGTTGATTTCCCAAATGCCCACAATGGCTGGGGCCCGAGGTCGGGGGTCAGGAACTCAACCTGGGTAGCCTGCATGAGTGGCAGGAACCCAGCCACCTGAGCCGTCACGGCTTCTTCCCATGGCCTGCATTAGCGGGAAACTGGATTCAAAAGCTCACGCCTGGAACTGAATGTAGGTCCTCTAACGTGGGCTGCGGCAGCTTAACAGCCAGGCCAAGTGGCTGCCCCAAGAGTGCGTTTAGTAACTGCATTTACTTGCCTTGGTCTGGTTGTTCATCTCTGGGTATTTACTCGACTACCACTTTAAGACTGTTTCTGGATCTAAAAAGCTGTGTTAGAATCTGTGGTTAGCACCTAAGAAAGGTTTCTGTCCAGGTAGAGCCCGCTGTGACGTAAATGCCACATTTTCTTTCTATCCCACCATCTCATTCACCCTCTCAAAGTCCTGTGATGTGAGTACGACACTTAACATCAGCCTATTTTAGAGAGAGAGAAAGAGAGGCTGTGGCAGGTGCCGCAGGTCACACGGACACCAGGTGGAAGAGCAGACACCTGGGTTCCCATGAATGGAGCTCTAGGTGTCATTCTCTCACTGTTACTCCAGGCCATTTGCGGCAGTAGCCACCTCCTCACTCAGGCTGGGGGAATGTGGAATCCAGCATCAGGCCTGACAGGTATTAAGAAAACACAGAGTTGTGAAATGCAACTTTGTGTAACTCCCTGGTCTAACACCAGTGAAAAACCCACTTGTCTCATCTCTGCATCCACAGCGTCTGCCCACTCCAGCCCTGAGACGCCTTCCCCTTTGGATGAATGCTCTGTGTGCTTCTGCTCCCTGGGCTCCTCTGAGCTTTGCCAGGGCTGTGGCTTCCTTCTTCCCATGCACTTTGCAAATGGAGCAACTGACATCTCACTGGCAGAGCCCAGCCCGAGAAGAATGACCGTGGGGTAACCATCCAAAGCCAACCCATCCAGTTGCTTGTCTTTTTGTTTCTTTTTAAAGATTTATTTATTTGAAAGTCAGAATTACACAGAGAGAGAAGGAGAGGCAAAGAGAGAGAGAAAGAAAGAGAGCAAGAGCGAGAGTGAGAGAGAGAGAGAGGTCTTCCATCCTCTGGTTCACTCCCCAGTTGGCCGCAACTGCTGGAGCTGTGCTGATCTGAAGCCAGGAGCCAGGTGCTTCTTCTGGGTCTCCCACATGGGTGTAGGGGCCCAAGGACTTGGGCTATCCTCCACTGCTTTCCCAGGCCATCGCAGAGAGCTGAATTGGAAGTGGAGCAGCCGGGACTCGAACCTGCATCCATATGGGATGCCGGAACTGCAGGTGGCAGTTTTACCTACTAGGCCACAGCACTGGCAGCCAGTAGCTTGTCTTGCTTGGATTCTGGCATTAGTCTTTCCCAGCTTTTTGGAGGCTGTGTGCTCACTTTTAGTATTGGGATGGCATAGCACCTCCCATGTAACGCTGCACCAGGTGAGAGTGAGGTTGTGCTGTGAGGGACCTGGCCCATTCCTGGAACATGGTATTTCAATGGCGAGGAGGAAATGGTGAGGATGAGGGTGCTGTTGATGGAGACGATGGTGATGTCGGTGCTGATGACTGTCAGTGGTTTTTTTTATTTTTAATAATTTTTTAAAGATTTATTTCATTTATTTGAAAGAGTTAACAGAGAGAGGTAGAGACACAGAGAGAGGTCTTCCATCCACTGGTTCACTCCCCAGATGGCCGCATCGACTGGAGCTGCGCCGATCCATAGCCAGGAGCCAGGTGCTTCTTCCAGGTCTCCCATGCAGGTGCAG